>NC_056748.1:604631178-604898678 GCF_019279795.1 Protopterus annectens
TGTGTAACAAGCACATTTTGCTTGCAAGGTTCATGGTCAGGATTCAGAAACACATAGACACAGTATTGTATAGTGCATTAACAGGATTTCTTAGTATGTTATGAGAGAGCAATTCCAAGACCATTGCAATGCTACAGTGGTAAAAAGGTTCAAGCTTGCAGAGCCACAATAGTCTCACAGGAGAAAGCTGCCTGCAGGTGTAGCACTCCTGGCGTTATGGCTGATGCAAATTAGCCACATGCTCCTCCTTGGAGCCTTTAGGTGGGATCAGAATAGCATAGTAGAGTGATTTAAAGATAAGCTTTACCATACTATTTGGGAGCACCATCTTGTGATGGCGTACACCCACTGTTATCTAAGGCAGGAGTGATTGTTGTCACTACAGTAGGTAAGAACTGCAAAGCTGTATGTATATGTCTTTGTATCTCGATGTAGAGCATGATTGAAGTTGTCTCGTCAGTGTGTGTGTGTGTGTGTGTGTGTGTGTGTGTGTGTGTGTGTGTGTGTGTGTGAGTGAGAGAAGGTGATGTCTTTATATTGGTGAAATGTGCAACAGTGTTGTGTGGTTTGGTAAGGGGAACAGTAACGTGGTTAATTATGACTGGGTTACATTTATTTCAGAGACATATTCATAAGCTTTTGCTCCATGCAGCTCTTTCATGTTTTTGCTACACATTTGATCACTGTAACACTATTAGAGCACACCAGAGAATCCCTGATAGTGCTACAGTGGTAATTTCTTTGAACTCCACCCCATGTCTGAGAAGTTATATACACATTATTACTTTGTTTCTTGGTTTAGTTTAATACTGCAGAGTACTGATATTTATTCTGGTCAGGTGAAAATTGTTGTTCAAAGAATTGTGTATTTTTACAGTGTATCTGTATTCCTGAATAAAACATTACATAAGAAAGTTGCAGACTGGTGAAAAGGATCAATAAAATGCAACATCATAACAATGTATCCTTCTGAACATTTTGCTGCCACATTGTTTGGTAAAAATGGGTATATACACACACTAAGACAAGAGAACTGGTTGTGTGTATAAATTACAGCTACTAACCTATATGGCACCATATGTCAAATTAGGACATAGCCACTGATTGTTAAGGTAATGTGCAAAAATAAATGTTAAATATTAAAAAGAAATCAAAACAGGAAAGTTAGTAGTGCATCATTATTAGTGTTACCAATCCACTTTTTCCATTTTCTACATGGGGTCGCGATGTCATATCAACTGTCTCCATCTTTCTTGAATCCACTCTCCTACCCTCTTCAATGGTCATGCCTGACTGTTAGTCATTTTTCACACAATAAATCCAGATATTTGCTGGATTTCATTAAATCCTCTTGCCTGCTTCCTGTCTGTCTGAAATCTTCTTCAACTGGTTGTCTTCATCTTTCCTGCACATGTGCCCAAACCACCTTAGTCTGTTCTCTTTGACCTTCTCTGCAATTGCAGGTACTTTAGCTGTTGCTGTGATGTCGTCATTTCTTCATCTGTCTGTCAGTGTCCATCCTGCCAATTGTCTTAGGCATTTCTCTATCACCTCCAGCGTCTTCAACTTCTCTTCCTTCGCTGACCAGATTTCTGTAGCATACACTAGTGCTAATCATATCACTGTTTTGTTCGAGTAACTTTTCAGCTTTTTGTCACTCTTGCATCACACTCTACAGCTGATGCTGTGTACCAGTTCATGGCAACCACTGTGATTCTAGCTTTAACCTCCTCATGCAGACTGCCCTTCTCTTCAGCTGCCCTTGCTAGGTACTTGAAGCTGTTACTCTATTCCAGTATTTTCCTCTTTGACTCAGTTTTCAGCTTCTTTTGATTTCCCCCATTTGCTGCCATGGTAACTGTCTTGTCTGTACTCCATTTAATCCCACGTGCTTTCAGTTTTGTATTCCATTCCATTCCCCTATCGTTCACCGTTGTTCTTGTTCAGAGTCTGCTTGTAATGTTACGCCATCTGCGTACAGCAGCTTTGTTGATCTGTCCCATCTGACCTGTTTACTAATGTAGTCCATAACCAGTATAAACATTAGTAGGCTCAGAGCTGAACCCCATTGCACACCCACACCCACTGGGAACCCTCTTTGAGTTTGAACTTTGTTCATAATTTTGTAATTTGGGTTCTTATTCATCTTGTTAATAGCCTGCACTTATTCTCCCAGTTTTTTTCTGGGACTTTGAACTATTGTAGGACTGTCCAAATTAGCTTTCTTGGCACTTTGCTGTTTGCTTTCTCCTAGGCTAGGAATGTTCGTTTCAACTCTCCTCATCTGTAGCTTCTTCTTAACTATCTGTCTCACTGCAAACATTGGGTCAGTTGTGATGCATCCTGATCTGAATCCGATCTGCTCGTTTACCATCTTACTTTCTACTACTCTGCTTATTCATTTATTAGTCACCATATCCACCACTTTCTTGCAGTATGACATGAATTTAATAATTCTGTACTGCCCACAGTTGTGAATGCCCCTTTTGCTCTTGTGCGCACTAGCACTAAAATGCTTACTTAGTACTATATGCTGAGCACAAAAATGCCCAACGGCCAAACGGCATAAAATTCAGTCATTTTGTATTCATGACTTTTTCTCTTGGCCAAGTGTCTGCCAAACACAATTGTTCATTTTGGAATTCTCATCTAACTTTTTTTTCAGGAGTATACGTTTATAACTAGTAAGGCTACAAAGTAACATAAACCAATAATTTAAGAACTGACAAGCAAGGCATGGCAACTCTGATACTATAAATACTAAGATACCATGTATATTGTTGTTTTTGTTCATGTTTTTGGAAGTAGCACAGTTTTGATAGTTTGGTGACTCAGGCCATAAAATGATCACCCTGAGTACATTTTGTAATCTGTCATTAGCACAGTGCATCAGTTCTGTTGACTTTCTTCATGATATTACAATTTATATCTGGGAACTCCAGTGCAGAAAATGGCAAAGTAATGGAAGCGGCCAAATAAATTCTTTCCCAGGGAAAGAATTTGCTTAAAAGCCGCTTCGCTGTTTTGCCTTTTCATTCTTTTACGTTCAGTCAAGTTTCATTCGACAGAATGAGTCTTCGATCACATAATAGGAACCCTACACACACACACACACATATATATATATATATATATATAAATATATATATATATATATATATATATAAATATATATTTATATATATATATATATATATATATATATTTATATATATATATTTATATATATATATATATATATATATATATTTATATATATATATATATATAAACATCTGTTTAACAGGGTTAAATGTTCTGCGGACAAGGATCTGGATGTCAGATTAAACACTACATTATCATTAACTTTTAGCAAAGCTATATGGGAGGCATTAAGGGAAGCATACTGCTCTGCGACTGTATTATGTGCAAAACTTGTGCTATGTAGTGCATATTCTTGGTATAACTGTGTGTTGTCATAGGGCTCCCCAAATCTCGATATCTCCAACTGCCTCTCCGCCTTCCTCGACTGCCCCCTCTCAAAGCACCTCTCCCTCTCCCTCCTCTGTGAGGAAAGAAAGCCATTCTTTCTGAAGTTAAACTAGTCTGCGGTAAAAAAGGCTGTTGATTAACATTAAGATTTTTCGCACACTACTGCGAATGCTCCTGGTAATTACAATGAAGCTGCTGTGTTCCCAGCACCTCCACCCCGCCCAGGTGTTTATATTAACAGCACTACGGATGTTGTTCAAAATCTTAGTGTTAATTTTTTTACCTCAGGGCAGTTTAACTTCAGACAGAATAGCGTTTCTCTCCTCAGAGAGGAGCGGGGGGAGAGGTGCAGTGAGAGGGGGCGGTTGAGGAAGGGGGAGAGTCAGCTGGAGATATCAAGATTTGGGGGCCCTATGACAACACGCAGTTATGCCAGGAATATGCACTAAATAGCACAAGGTTTGGACATAATACAGTTGCAGAGCAGTCTGCTTCTCTTAATGCCTCCCCTATAGCTTTGCTAAATATGAATGACAATGCAGTGTTTAATCTGACAATCCATATCCTTGTCTGCAGAACATTTAACCCTATTAAACAGAGGTTTTACTTGCATACCAGCGCAGAGAGCCTCTGTGGCAGAAGTTCTTCTTGATTTATAAATGTGTATATATATATATATATATATATATATATATATATATATATATATATATATAGCTTTTTCTTGGTGTCAGTTCTTCACATATGGATTATAAATGGTGTTTCTAGCTGTTTAGTCAGAGGTTTTAGTGATCGTGAGTAGCAGGGAGGTTTGCAGTCTGCCTGCAGTTATATCACTGATAACTAAAGGGAGAAACTTGTGTCTGTATAGGCCGTATTAAGCTCCCCCATTCATTTCTCATAGTAATCCAATCAACAATCAAAATGTGATGCAGCTACATATTTGTAATTTGGGAAAGTGAAATAACCAGAATGATTTTTGGCTGTGATGACTACATTTGGTACGAACCAAAAGTAGTAGTTGTAATAATAGTTAGAAAGAAAGATAGTGCCTCTGTTGAAACTGCTTTCATCACAAATATCCTATGATTGTTTCACTACAGGAAACACCCAATCAGGCTAGAGTCTTCCCCATATAAAACCTAAAGCCTGCTGTAGTGGGAGCCCATGGGATATATGCAGATTACACCTTAAGGACATATCACTGTTTCAGGCTCAGCTATATGACTTCTGAATGCTCATGACTTTTTACTTTCTGAATCTTTCTGGGCACATTCTGGCCAATAAAGCCAAACCTAACACAGAGGTTAAAATTAAGCATGATGCCTATAAACATTAGTGTGCCTGCAAGATATCCTAAATAACATGCAAACGAAAGGGTAAAAAGGTCGCACAGAAAAAACATTGAATAAAAACTGCAAGAAAGACCCAGACAAGCTGGAGTCTTCACTGTGTGAAAGCATAAACTTCATTCAGAAACCATGTAGCTGAAACACTAGTATGTCCTTAAGGGATCATTTGCATATATTGTCTTGGGCCTCCGGGAGGTTTAAGGTTTTACACAGTAAAGACACTAGCGTGGGATTCTTGATAACCTTTTATACACCTTTTTTGAGGGCATGCAGAAGCTATTAAAGGAGGTGTTAGCTTGCTACTAGAAAACCATACATATACAAATGGAGAAGCTTTTATACTTGATGCCGCTTAAAGAACCAGTATCTTTTTCAGACCTGGTTGCCTCTGGTTCTTGATTATTTGTATAAGTTACTCTCCATTGGTTTGTTGTACTTTTCTGTCAAGGTATGGTTGTTGGCCATTTTGTTAGTCTGCCCATAGATACTCGTTTTAAATAGTGTTCAAGTTAAACAGTTTTTGAAATGAGTATTACATACTTGCCCACCTAGGAAACAGGTGGCTTCTCCTTGGGAGCTCAGATTTGTGCTAGAAGAACTTATTGTGTCTCCATTTGAATCAGCTCACAAGGCTGATTTGAGGTTCTTAAAAGTGCAACTGTTTTACTTACTGCTCTGACATCTACTAGGAGATTATTTGAGTTACAAGCTCTTATGAAGAGTCAGCCCTCCTTACTTTTCATAATGACAAGGTTTCTTTGAGAACAAAACCTACCTTTATCCCTAAGGTAATCTTAGAGTGTTTAAGCCAGACGTCTAACCTCCTGGTTTTCTTTCCTAATTCAAAGAACAGGGAGAAAGAATTCTTCACTTTCTGGATTTTCACAAGTAGCTTAGATACTACATATACAAAACTCAACTTTTGAGGAAAGCTGAACAGATGTTATGATTCTAAGAGGAAAGGAGAACCTGTGACTTAACTGTTTCTTGATGGTTGTCCCATGCTATTAATTTTTGTTACACTGACCACAATAAGCCATTACTAGGCAGGGTGACAGCTCATTCAACAAGGGAATTGGCTTATTCATTAGCTTTCTGGAAGGGGGTGAACCTCTGTTCACATTTTTTCAAAGTACTACAAACTGGATTTATTTTACAAGTTCAGAACAGACTTTGCCAAGACCATACTCCAGATGCTCCTAGCGTATTAGTTAATGTCTTCCTTCCATTTTGTTTTATTCCTGACTAAGTTATGAGAACCAACCCAAATAGATCACCATTGCAGTAGCCCAGTCTATGAACATAGTACAGTTATGTAAGTAAAAACGTACCATAGCAGTAGATGTTATAACAGATCACTATTGCAGTAGCTTCCAGCCCTCCATTTTTCTCTCTCACTTGTCTTATTGGTAGTTGCAAGAGTGGGTTCATTTGCTCCCTTTTGTATATATTAATACTTCACTTTGTTTCTTAGTACTAGGATACAGGGCTCTTGCCAGGATACAGGGCTCTTGCCTCCTTCATGGGCAAATCTGAAGTAATTTAGTGCTGCTTCTGCTTTTTTATAGGGAGTGCCAATGCAGGGGTTAATACCCAAATAGCTAGGCTACTGCAACAGTAATCAGAATGTCTACTGTTAGGATAAGTTGACTTACACAACTGTACTTTCTGTGGGCATTATTGGTGGAGGTGAGGCATATGGTGTTTCACTACAGAAAGTGTAGAATGTGGGGTATGTAAAGAACTGACAGTCTTCATTAATAGAAGGTCACCACTGCTGATGCACAAGTGTAATCTCTCATTAAAAATATATGGTAGCTATTTTGTAGTGAAAGCTGAAAGGCAGAGGCCTTGTTTCAGACAGGATTCTCTAATCCCTATAGTATCTGGCTTGCATTATAGTATCCAGGCTTCCTGTGTTGTTAGTTTGCTCCTAATGCTGTTAGGATTGATAGTTAAATTGTGTAATCCTTTTGACTTAGAGTTAGAGGGGCATTTTGGTTATTAATTGTGGAGTAGTCAGGGCTTGGATTTAGTGTGCATTTACCAGCAAAGATGAGTTTTATTGCAGAGAGATGTGGTTATGAAAATAATTTCACTGCCCTAATTGGGGGTTGAAAATGGTTTAAAGTTCTTATCTACAATTTATATTTAGTGGGATGATAAATATAAGACTTTAAGGTATGTTTCTACGAAGGAAGTGACACTTGCAATTGTGTGAATGACCATTATACACTGTGTTGAGTAAGAACTTGCTAAAGTTCTAGAAACTTTGGTTGTAACCTCAGTGAATAATAGTACATGAAGTATAAGGCAATTAAAAGAGTAACAATTTATGACATAAAGTTTATTACTGTATTTTATATGTAGATGGCTTAAGTTTTCTTGTGTGGCTTGCCGTAGATTTTCTTTTCTTTTTTTCTTAGAGTAAATAAGATCATTGATATGTTGAGTTTTATAGGGAAGCTTTGAAAGGTAAGATGGTGAAGGCTATAATTGTATAGGTGTGAGCCACTTTATTAGCCTCTTTTGTTGTGTGTTTTGTGGTCAACCATATAAACTTTGATGTATCCGTGTATTAGAGATGTTTGCAGCTGTGATCACAGGTAATCAGAATCTTTGACATGGTGTAGGGACTGTAGTTATTGAGTGTGTAATGAATTATATATTAATACATATGATTATTAGGTGTGATAAGAAAGATGGTACTGTAAGGGATTAAGACCTCAGGAAATCTGATGACCAGGGAGGATGTAAGTGTAAGAGATGGAAAGGGTAATCCTAATCCTTTGCATTAGCATAGAACATTCACTTGACCCATGTGCAACTCAACAAGCCGTAGAAGATATCTTCATGTTGTGACTCTCCCCTGGATTATACACCAAACAAGAGATGATATAAATGAGCCACAGAGCCTTACTAAGGATCTCACAAGCACTCAGAACCCACTTACAAAACCCAGAATTAAATGTATCTACTTCTCTCCTTCTGAGCTCAGCTAAGGATATCTATAAAGACTAGCCAATACAAGAATTGAAGCTTAAGACAGGTCATCTACACATCCAGAGACTGCTAGAGGCTAAATTGTGGCAGACAAAATGTTTGTTATCCTGTGTGCAGACATAGGGCAAAAATGTAACTACAGGAAGCCTTTAATGCTTGCAGTTACTGACAAAAATCCCTTTGAGTCTGCAGTCAAGAAACAAATCTAAGTCATAAACTAGTAAAGTAGGACTGGTGGGTAGTAAGAATAGAAAAATACACTGGGAAGGGAAATCTACTTATAATCCCCACAGCTAATTATTAAGTCTGTAGGAACAGAAATTCAGTGTTCGTTGTGGAGTAGGGGAATAAGAAAAATGTTTTAAAAGCAAAATAAGTCTGAAACCAGAAAAAGCAGTAAGGTTCAACAAGAAAACTGGTAACAAAAAAAATCAGACTGAACCTAAATATACTCTGTGGTAATAGAGCAGTCCACAGTCAGTACACAAACCAGACACAGAAATTAAGCACTTTCATCCTGTATCCAAAGGACTTCATCAGAACTGAAGTTCAGTCTGGATATAACAAGTTAGTAAGAGTCATCAACCAGTAGTAACCTAACAAAATCATGTCACATAAGCACCTCCTTCATTCTTAAAATATTGTACCATGATTAATCCTTTCATTAAACATAAAAGGCTAAATAAATACTCTAAAAAATATATCAGACATTTAAATATGTTGAGTGAGTCTCCTCAGGACCCTGTTATTTATAAAAGGGCAATGGTTTTACAATTTTGTAATACTTCAGGTTTAGTTTATATTGCATTGGTAGGTATACAAACTGATGATTTAAGGAGGTGCATGATTATCCAGATTGGAACTTTAGGGACTTGATCTTAAATTAAACTTAGATGACAAACCAGGTTTGAATGACCATACCTCTTTATGTTTGAAGTATTAGTCATGGTACATTATTTTAAGAATGAAGGAGGTGTTTACATGACTTGTGATTTTGTTAGGTTACTATTGGTTGATGAATCTTGTTATATCTTCATTGAACTTAAACATAAAAGGCTGAATGAATAATCTTAAATCTATCAAACAATTTTATAAAACTGTATTGATATTATAAAAAATGTGTATTAAGGTAAAAATGGTTAATGTCCATAAATTACAAAAGCATGTAAAAAAACAAAACAAAATAAGAGAATCATAATTTTGCGGAATGTAACTTTAAGACACAGGCAGTGGAGATGTAGATATTCAAATCTGGTTTGTTACCTGAGTTTAAGGTGCTAGATCAATTCCCATCTGGATTCCCATGCAACTCCTCTTGTGCCATTAGTTTATCTAATAGTGCAAATGTAATTTTTTCTGTGTTTTTACTATCCACAAACAATTAAGGGAATGTCTGTAAAGGGTGTTGTTTTTATTGCCCTTAATATCATAAATGTGTTCATATATCCATTTCTTTAAAGCACATTCTGTTTTACCTACATGACAATAGCTACAGTTTGTACAAAATGCAATATAAACTAAGCCTGAAGTATTACAAATTTGTAAAACCATTGCCCTTTCATAAATAAAAGGTTCCTGAAGAGACTCGCTCAATATTTTTTTTATAAAATTGTTTGATAGATATTTTTTATAAAATTGTTTTGATAGATTTAAGACTATTTATTCAACCTTTTATGTTTACTGAAAGGATTAATTATGGTACAGTTTTTTTAGGAACGAATGACGTGCTTACATGACGTGGTTTTGTCAGTTTTCTATTCGCTGATGAATCTTTTATTAACTTGTTATATCTAGATTGAACTTCAGTTCTGATGAAGTCCTTTGTCTGCAGGAAGACAATACTTAATTTCTTGTATTAAATACAGTTGTATAGCTGTGCTTGGTTCATGTATATATTTGCGGACTGCTCTGTACCACCAAGTGTATTTAGGTTTGTTTAAAGTAAATGTCCCACAAATTTTCTTCAGAGTGCTTTCCAAACTGGTTAGGCAGGTGACAAATCTAGTGAAATCAGCCAAAAAATGACATTTCGGCAATAGAACAGATGTTCACAAAACTGAAAATCCCTTCAACATTAAACTTAAAGTGATGCATTGACTGTAGCAAATTCATCTTATGAAAAATGGTATGGTTCAGAAAATGTGTCAGACAGCAGACCATTGCATATAGAGCTGTACATGTCTTGCACAATGTTGGTGTGAAAAATGAATATAGGTGGGAGTGTTTCATTTGTTAAATGATACCATGACAAAGGCTCATTGGAGGCAGACTTATCTGTGGTAATCTAATAGTGGAGAGCTCCAATATGAGAGCGGGAAGAGAAGAGTAGGTACACTACCACCACCATCCCCATTGCAAAAAACGATTACTTTGTACATATGCACTTCTACAAGCTCTAGAAAACCTCTCTAGTTAGTGACTAATCCTTTGGATTATATAGTACACAAATCTGTACATGAGTCCCCAGGACTCAGAGATACTTTGCACCCACCAATAAAACCCCATATTTAGCTGCAGTAATTACTGTCATCCTGAATTCAACTAAGGATATCCACAGAGGGCTACCCAGCTGAAAAATGAGGCTTAGGATAGCACAACAACACACTTGTGGCTAAGGTAAAAACACCCAGAATAAAATTTGATTTCATTGTAATATTGATGGTTGCAGTCTTCAGTTTTGGGATTCCTGCTTCCAGACAGCATGACTAGCTGGCCTGACTTCCAGAGTTCTGACTTTCCCTCAGGGTGACAGCTGGCACCTTTCCACCACTATGCGAGCAAGGACGTCTCTTGAAAATATAAGATGTTAAGTTGTCTATCTCGCCTTCATTCTTGCTGGATGGGTTCGGAGCCAATCCTCGGCTCCGACTCAGCCACTCTAAAAGCTCGAGAGTTGGTTCCACCGGCTCGAGGCTCCCCTTTTATCCCACAATGCTAGGCGGTAATACCTCAGATCTCGGTTGCCGCTACAGCGATCAAGGTGTGTTGTTCCAACCGGCTTCAGGTTAGTTTATTTAGAGCAGTCTAAAAGTTAATTTAAACCCCTTTAAATTAGTTTTTATTCATAATTCCCTTAGTTTAGTAGTTTTTTATCCTTTCCTTCCTGTTTATCCACCCTTTTTACCACAAGAACTTAAGAGTTCTTCCCTTAGGCCTTCGGGCCCTTCCATCCCCTCTTAGTAGTGGAGTGTATGTGTTTTTTTGTAGGGTTTTAAAAAAACTAAACTAAATTTATTAGTTTAATTTTAGTTTTAAGTTTTAGTGGATAGTGTAATCGGTGTGTTTGTGCTTGTGTGTGATTACACTTTTTTTTTGGAAATGTCTAAGGATTCAAAGGTCTCAGGCTTTAAGAAGTGTGACTCGTGCTGTCAGAAGATGTCTCTGACAGACGGTCACACTTCTTGCGTGTACTGCCTGGGACCTTTACACCTGCAGGACTCTTGTGCTGTATGCCATGGCTTCAGCCCTAGAGTCCTGCAGGAAAGGAAAAATAAGCTTATCTTACGAGGCTTATTGAAACCAGAGGGTCCCCCGACTTCGGGCAAACCCTCCAAGCCTTCTAGGTCATCGGCTCCAGCTTCTGAGTCGACACCTAAGGCTTCGAAGTCTGCTACTACATCGGCTCCGGCTGGAGCCGATGAGACTTGAACTCTTATTTCTTCGGTTCCCTCGGCTCCGGCCGGAGCCGAGGTATTGGAAATCACTGAGTCGGCTCCGATAAAATTATCGGAACCGACAACTAGGAAAAGGTCTAGGTCACCGTCTCTTGGCTCCGTTCATTTGGCTCCAGCATCTCCCTTGCTGTCTGAATGGAGCCATAGATCTCACTCCTCTAGGTCGTCGAGACTTTCGGACCATGACCTTCAGAGGGTAGTGAGTCGACTTCTTAAGTCCGAGGCACTGGCCCAAATGCTTCAGAGCCCGACTCATCAGTCGATGCTTAATCCTATTTCTCATAATGTTCCCTCCTCCGACTCCTTTGAGTTCGGAGCCGGGGCGTTTCGGACCCGAGACTGTGGCAGCGTCGGAGCCGATACAATTGTCTTCAGCGCCGTCGTCTGCTCCAATTTCTTCTTTGGAAGAATCTCGGCGCCGGACTTCCCTCATCGGCTCCGGGGGGTGAGTGGCATCGGACCCTTGTGCGACCCCGCTCTCCCTGTCGGTGCTTCGGCGTTGGTGAGTTCGGCTCCGACATCGGCCTCGGAGCCATCACTGTCGGTGCCGAGGGAGGTTTTCAGCTTTTCGGAGCGGAGACCTCTGGCTCTGCCTGACAGGGGTGCTTTCGAGGTCATGCGGAGTGTGTTGGAACCTGGTTCAACTCCACAGTCGGCTCTGTCCGCCCCTCCCTCCACAGTGCCTCAGGTAATTTCTACTCACTCCCTCATCCCAGACCGCAGAGAGCCAGCTCCTCAAGAATCCCCAGTGGGGATCTCATCCTCTTCCGAGGCCTCTCCTGAATTGGCAGGAGAGCCCCCTAGGAAGAGAAAGTGCAAGAGGAAGCACATAGACTCACCTGAGTCTGTCACCTCTGACACGGATTTGGAGGATTCTGAAGGTTCCCCCCGTTCCCCCTCTGAAGATGTCTCCTTTGCAGACATCCTGGAGATCTTAAAACAGAGGGGGAATTGGCCAGCCCTCAACCCTTCGGAGGATGAATCTGTGTATCTTGAGGCGTTCGGCTCTCGCCCTTCCACCTCCTGGGTGTCCCCCCCTTTGACCCCTCATGCAGGTGGTAGCAAAAAAGGCCTGGACGGCTCCTGACTCTGTGGACCCCACCCCCAGGAGACCTTCAAAGTTTATTACTACCAGCGGACAAACAATTTTGACTAAAGGAGTTTCTGTGGATGCTATGGTGGTAGCTGCTGCCACCAAGAAGGAACTAGCTGATCCTTCAGTGCCTGTCCATCCCCCTAACAAAGAATCTAGGTCTATGGACAGGTACGGGAAGCGGATGTTTTCGTCAGCGACCTTTTCTATGCGTTCGCTGAACTACCTCTGTCATTTCACTCGTCTTCAAAGAGACTTGATCAAAGAAGCGAGTGAGATGTTAAAGGATCCAACAGCTGCGGGTTTTCAGGATAAGATGAATGCTCAGCTGGCTACCCTCAATTCGATAGCTAACTCCTCCATGCGCCTTCTTTCATATGCGGCTGATGGAGCGAGCAGAGCCACAGGTACAGGTGTTGCCTTACGCCGGCATGCCTGGATGCGGCTATGCAATTTTGCGGACCCCTTTAAGACGTCTTTCACTAACTCCCCGTTTGATGGATCGTCCCTTTTTGGTCCTCAAGTGAAAGAAACCCTGACAAGGTGCGAGACTGATGGCAAAACTCTTTCTGCCGTCGGAGTCCATTTTTCTACTCCTTCTAGGCCTTACCCCAAGGGCCAGAAAAGTGGAAAGATGTGGTTCCGCAAGCAGTCTCAAGGGGCTTTGCCTGACGCACAGAGTCGGTTCCCCTCTAGAGGCAGGGGGGGGAACAATAATGGTAGACGCCACCCTAGAGGCGGGGGGGGGGTCCGCAGAACCAGGGCAATCGAGAAACTTTTTCTGATAAGCCCTTTCAACATCCCTGAGGTGTTGCCCGACTGTTCACCTTCGGAGGCAGTCGGGGGAAGATTATCACTGTACCCAGAAGCCTGGCGATCTCTAACTCAAGACAAGTGGGTACAGTCCATCATTTCCGAAGGCTATTCCATTCCGTTCTTTCGCGTTCCAAATCAATCAAAAAAAGTCCCTTCCAGATGTTCCACCCGCTCAAAGGGAGCAAGCAGCGTTAGAAATATCAAAGTTGCTTGCAAAAAGAGCCATTCAGCCAGTGCCAGCAGACTAGCTAGGATCCGGAATCTACTCCAAATTCTTTTTGGTTCCAAAGAAAACAGGGGACTGGAGGCCCATTTT
This sequence comes from Protopterus annectens, assembly GCF_019279795.1. Lineage (NCBI taxonomy): Eukaryota > Metazoa > Chordata > Ceratodontiformes > Protopteridae > Protopterus > Protopterus annectens. The sequence goes on from NC_056748.1 coordinate 604,644,904, forward strand.
GGATCTCAGCATCTTGAACAAGTCTGTCAAGAAAACAAGATTTCGGATGGTCACGTTGCAGTCCATCCTACCCCTATTGGGGAAGGAGAACTGGATGTGCTCTATAGACCTCCAGGATGCGTACTATCATATAAAAATGAACAGACGCTCCAGGAGATTTCTCCGCTTCAGGCTGGGAACCAGTCGCTTTCAATTCAGAGCCCTGCCCTTTGGACTCACCACAGCCCCCCGGGTGTTTACCAAATGCATGGCAGTGGTCGCCTCTCACCTGAGACGTCAAGGATTCCAGGTGTTTCCATACTTAGAAGACTGGCTCCTTACAGCTCCCACCAAGCATCTTCTACTACTTGCCAGAGACTACACTTTTCGCATATTTCGAAAGCTAGGTATCTCAATAAATTGCGAAAAGTCTGTTTTGTCGCCTTGTCGTGCTATTACCTTCATAGGCGCAAATCTAGACACAGTCACCATGTCAGCGAGACTCACAGACCAAAGGATAGCAGACATACACAGACTAGTCTCTCTTCTTTTCCACAGCAACAAAATCAAAGTCAGATTGGTCCTGAAAGTACTGGGGATAATGGCAGCTGCTATCCCTCTACTTCTATTAGCCAGATTTCACATGAGAATCTTACAATGGATGCTCTTCACACAATGGTCATACCAACAACTTCCGATGTCCCACACCATTGTGATAACGCAAGCATGCAGGAATCGCCTTCTTTGGTGGATTTCATCCCCCCAGCTCTTCTTAGGAAGACCCTTTGTCCCTCCCCCTCTCCGGTTGCTACTCTGACAACGGATGCCTCCCTGATCGGGTGGGGGGGGGGGCATTATCAGGGCAGGACAGTCCAGGGCATATGGCAACCTTACGAACGCCACTTGCATATAAATGTTCTAGAGATGAGAGCAGTGCTTTTAGCGTTGCAGGCCCTTCAAGACTCTCTTCCGATCGGAACGATAGCAATTCAGACGGACAGCATGTCTGTAGTGTGGTATATCAACAAACAAGGCGGAACCAGATCCTACCCCCTATGTCGAGAGGCACTCAGACTGTGGCAATGGGCGATTTCTTCTCAGCGGTTTCTGATAGCAACGCACATCCCCAGGAAGTCCAATGTCATTGCGGACAAATTGAGCAGAGCTATTCTCATGCCTCACGAGTGGTCTCTGAAAAATTCAGTGTTGGAAAAAGTTTTTCTGAAGTGGGGCCAGCCTTGCTGCGACCTTTTTGCTACTCCCCAAAACAGCAAGTGCAAAAATTATTTCACCCTCTTTCCTCTACCAGGCCATCCCAGCAGAGACGCTCTAGTCCAAGATTGGCCCCGGGGACTTCTGTATGCCTTTCCTCCCTTCCCACTGATTTCTCAAGTGATACAGAAAGCCATCGCTCAGAAAGCTTCCTTGATCCTCATTGCCCCTTACTGGCCTCGACAGGTTTGGTTCCCTTTTCTACACCGTTTTCTGTTGGAGCAACCCTGGCATCTGGACCCAGTTCCAGATCTTTTGATCCATCAGTCGGGTCAGTTACATCGCTCCCTCCCCTCTCTGAACCTCACTGCTTGGTTCCTCCAATTCCAACCCTAGCCAGGCTTCCTCTAATATCTCACTCAGTTCGAGATATTTTAATAACTTCCCATAAATCCTCTACTCGGAAGATTTATCTTAGTAAGTGGAAACGTTTCTCCTATTGGGCACAAGGAAGGGACATAGATCCTTTCACTGCTTCCATTCAATCGGTCCTTGATTTCTTAGCTGAACTTTTCCATGCAGGTTCGTCTCCTTTTACTCTTAAGGTTCAATTGGCAGCTATATCTAACTTTCATGTTGGAATCTCAGACTCTGCCATCATGTCTCACAAACTTTGCAAAGCCTTTTTGAAGGGAGTTTTTCTTCTCAAGCCTCCTATTAGAAATCCTCCTCCTTCTTGGGACCTTAACTTAGTTCTCACATCTTTGATTCTTCCCCCTTCTGAACCTGCAGCTTCGTGTTCAATGAAATTGCTATCCTGGAAAACACTCTTTTTGGTAGCCATTACTTCGGCTAGAAGAGTCTCTGAACTTCATGCACTCTGTAGTCGATCCCCTTACCTTTTGTTTCATAAGGATAGGGTATCTTTACGGACTAACCCATCCTTCTTACCCAAAGTAGCCTCTCCGGCAAACCTAAATCAAAACATTGACCTTCCTGTGTTTTTTCCTAACTATTCCAACAGGTCTGAACAAAAATTACATTGGCTAGATGTTCATCGACAATTAAGGTATTACTTGGACAGGACCAAACAGATCAGAAAGGCTGACCAACTGTTGGTTTCTTATGCAGAAGGCAGAATGGGTCTTCCAGTTTCAAAAGTATCACTCTCCAGATGGCTTACATCCCTGATTTCTTTTGTGTATGAGATTAGGCATCAAAAGTTACCAAACAAACCTAAGGCTCATTCAGCTAGAGCTTTGGCTACTTCTATAGCTTTCCAAGACAGGCTGCCTATTGATACGATTTGTGCGGCAGCGACATGGGCTACTCCTCATACTTTCATTTCTCATTATAAGTTGGACTTAACTTCTAGACACAGAGCTAACTTTGGTTCCACTGTACTCAAGAGTCTGTTCCGATAGGCCACCCGGGACAAGGTGCTAGGGACGCGGTCCCATCCAGCAAGAATGAAGGCGAGATAGACAACTTAACATATAGAAGTTATGTACCTACCATAATGTTCCATGTTAGTTGTCTTCTTCTCGCCTTCTTTCTTGCGTCCCACCCTCCTTCCCCCTTGCCTGGACAGACCTAGAGGAGTTTGATTGTGACCTTTTTTCCTACCATCTCTATTTGTATATATGTATATACTCTTTATGTATATATTCCCTCATCAGGTTGTAGGTCACCTTCTTCTGTCATTTTAGAGGTGGGTTTCTTCCCCTTATCAGTGTTTTCTGGATGTTGTTTTTCCTGGCTGGGCCTAGCTTACAAACGAGATCTGAGGTATTACCGCCTAGCATTGTGGGATAAAAGAGGAGCCTCGAGCCGGTGGAACCAACTCTCGAACTTTTAGAGTGGCCGAGTCGGAGCCGAGGATCGGCTCCGAACCCATCCAGCAAGAAAGAAGGCGAGAAGAAGACAACTAACATGGAACGTTATGGTAGGTACATAACTTCTATTTTTGAACCATGTGCAGACTTCATCAGAGATATTACATTTTTTCATTCTGTAAATAAAATGTTATTGTCAGCACATTCAAAAGCCCTTTTAAGGTCATTGAGCATCATTCCTGTCATTCTACTCTTTTTAGTCATAGAGAAGCCAGTTCACTTGTGAACAGGCTCAGTTGTTGCCTGTGGCTACTTCCTGTGTTGTCACTTAATCCCTCGGTAATGCAGAAACTTTAATGCTGTTGTGGTAGGGCCTGCTATGACCTCTTTGCCTCCTCAACCAAACAGTATGAACTTATACTTCCTCATCCCTTCATGTGGGAGGTGGAGGATGCCACAAGGAAACTGCTGTACAGAACTGGTCACTTGGACACCTGGACATTTTTCCTCCATTTTCTTCACAGAGAGGGTCATTCAGAAACAGATACATTAGTGCAAGTCCCAGAATGTTGAATCCGAATGACAGAAGATGCAGACTTACATATATTAAGTCTGATATTGCTATTTCTTGGAATACTCCCTTTTCCTGAGGTTTGGCAGTCTCAAAATTGGTATATATAAGTTGTGTGAAGGGAGTACAGAGGTGGAGCTTGCAACCAGCAAAAAAATTATTTAAAAGTACAAAGTGATATTTGCCATTCACTGTTATCCTGTGTTTTCAGTCCCACCCCCATTTCAGGGCTCACTGTTATGTGTTTTGACATTTCAGTAGTGAGTCTGAGTCATTCTCATAGCCCTGTTTTGTCTTTAATGAGTACAGTTTCCACTGTTCATGCTTTGTCTTTTGGAGAAACTTTACTTTCATCCTCCTAGGATTCGCTTGTCTTTGTCCCCTTGGGCAAGCACCATACAAAATTATGTTCAGTATGTCTAATGCCCTATGATTCTCCTCTTTCTGTTATGGCTAATACCTTTGATCTTTCTAGTGTAGTTGAGATAATTTCATCATCCGAGAAGGCTAACACTTGAAACACCTAAAATAATAAGTGGATGTGTTTCTATTTGTGGGCATCATCTAAAGGCCTGAATCCATTTTCAGTTGTAGTTCCTTCATTCCTTCTGTTCTGTAGTCCCTTACTCATGTTTTAAACTCTGATCTCAGTTACTGTTTTGTCAAAGTACATTTATTGGCTGTGTCAAGTTTTCATCGGTGCACCAAATCCTGTTCTTCCATGGTATCTTTACTATTCTGGAGAGAAGCTGACATTTCTTGCCTTTAACCTGCCGGATGTCCTTCTCTTCAATGCTGCAGTATTCTTTACATGTGGGAAGTCCTCCACCCAAGTGACCCGACATCCGACCAGCATACAACAGCTTTTAGCTACTTGCAAGATACATTGGAATTTCACACGTATGTGCTAACAACTTCAGCCATAAAAGGCCATTTGCATGTACAATCCTTAGAACTTTTCTGCCGTTATTCCGAACACTTGACTCGTATGTCAGTCTGCTGCCTGATTCCATTGGTTGTTGCCAGCTTTCAGATAAGTGCCCCATTGGGGATTTATTTCTTTGCTACTGCCTTTTGTATTTAGTTCATGTCATCCAGGAAGGGCATGTGTAGGTGTGGAAGGAAGAGTTCCACATAATGACTGCCACGATCTTTGTCATTTCTGCTTAGGCCCAAATCACGACCACCATTCTTGTTCCAGTTGTCAGGCCTTTGTCCTTAAAACTTTATGTAGCTGACTTTCGGCTCTGAATCTTTATTTAGAGAATCAGCAATTTAAACATCTGGCTAAGGACGTTATGGAGGGTTCCGGGGGTTGTTCAGCTCAGCTGATTTTGAAGAGGAAGGTTAAGGCTAGGCCTGAATACTCTTTGGCTGCGCCTCTTTCCACTGATGTATCCCTTGAGGTTAGTGAAGACCCGGTGTTACATTCGGAGGTTGGGTCTGGTTCCTCGGCAGGTACCTTATCGGTAGCCTTTAAGGAATCTGACTGAGGCATTTCCTCAGAAGCATTGCATATGTCCATTTCAGATGGACAAGGGGAACCACGGCTCATTGTGCTAGAGGGCCCTAGAGACATACCTCTTACTGTGGCTCGAGAACAGATTCCAGAGTCGGCCGTAGACATTAGGCCTACATCGAGTTCTTCAATTTCTCATCATGTAGAAGTGCATGTTAAGAAAAAACAGAAAACCAGATGCACTCAAGTCCCTTCTTCTCCTCAGTCTGACTGAGATACTTTCTCTCAGAGGCTGATTAAGGCTTTGATGGTTTGAAGCCTTCCTCTGCTGTTTCTCTTCCTGCTTTCACATCCTCTTCTGTACAAAGAGTTAGGGAACAGGTATTATCTGATAATAGTAATGATTCTTCCTCTGATGAGGATTCCTTAGCATATTCCACACAAATTACTTCCCCTTTAGAATATGCTTCTCCAGAGGAAGAGTCCAGTGGGGGGATTCTCCAGTTGTAGATCAGTGTATAGCATGTGTTCACTATGTCTTTAAGAAGCATGTGAGGCTGTGTGGGCACATATAAATTCCATATACGTGCAATCTCTAGTGCCATTTTGAAGAAGCAGCCAGTGTATAAGCATGTATGATCACAGCAGTTAGTTTGTATATAAATTACTTAGTCATAGTCAAATAAGCTTTACAGTAATGTGTTTGTATAGTGTAAAGCTGCTTAAACAGACCCCACGAAGACTCATTTATTCATGTACCAACACAAAAGCGACATGGTGTCAGAACCGGGATGGAAAGAAACAAAACATTTGGAGCCATGAGATGTAAAGATGACAGCGGAGGTAAAACGAAGAGAAAACGGTGCGAACATATCCAGAAGGAATTAAAGGTAATGAAAAGCAACACAAATTGTTTACTTGATGCAAAGAGGCAGGAAAAGGCATTACAAGGGCATAAACCACTTTATCAGGCAAGCAGAAAGCTCAAAAAGTTTAAAGAAAATGTTTAAGATGAAAGTGTTTGATGAAACAAATGTGTTTAAAGATAAAACAAGCATGTTAAACTACAAAACAAGTATGTTAAATTATAATATGAGCATGTTTAAGGCAGAAAGTGTGTTTAAGGCATAACTGGACATGTTTAGAGTAAAACGAGCACAAAGAAAGTACACTGGGCATAAAAAAGGGAAAGGATTTAAATGAGCACAAAGGATAATAAAAGGGGAACAGTAGAAAAAAAATAAAAATAAAGCAAGGCGACTGCTACTTTGGGCAAAATGCTGTGTTTGGGCATAACTACGACTTCGTTTGGTATCAGAAACGTAATTAAAGTCATTCAAAGTATCCCAAATTATGTAAAAGTGCTTATAGTGTTTGCTTATTACTGTGCATGTATTTCAAAGAGTTCACTGTGTGTAAAGTGCAACTATCTTGTGTAATTCAATTGAACCATAGTTGTTTGAAGAAAAATTCTTGTGCTGGGTGTGGCTGTTCGCAAAGTGCCACCATTACAGTGTGCTTCTTGTACTGTAAGGAGTTCATAGGTTGGTACTAGGCTATTGGCCCTAGGGCCTATACAAGCCTAGCCATAACAATTCCCTGGATATTTCTTTCCACAATATTTACTTCCCTGGACCCCTGTCTAGCAGGGTGACTGACGTGATTCCCGAGATGAATTTCCTATTTCCTGTCTCCCATCCAATCGTCAAGGTTCCTTTTGAAGAGGCATCTAGTCATTTACAAAGTGCATATACCTCAAAAGACATTGAATTTGGGCAATCAAAATCTGATTATTCACATTGTGCAAGTGCTTAACAAGTTTCTTACATTAAAGAAAAAGGTATTTCTTACAAAAGATTACAAGGGTGTTACAGTGCTCATGAATTGCTCAGTTCCATTGCAAAGTTCTTTAGTGTTTAAGCAATGACTTTAATAAGTGATAATGGAAGACTGTTCCATGCCTGCATTTATCTTTAAATTTCCAAGCAACTACTTCAGCATTTTAGCCTTTACCAATTCCGAAAGACGATGGTTTTAGCATTTCTGCCTTTACTTATTGAAAATTTCATAAAAACATTGCAAAGTCTGTGAAAGTACTCGGTTAAGCTCCGTAAAGCAGTAAATAAGTTGAAAAGCTATTCCGCTGAGTTTTGTAAAGCATCAAGAAAGCTAAAAAGTTATTTTGCCAAGTACATTAAAGCATCGAGAAACTTAAAAGCTATTTTCTAAAGCACATTTTTTTTTTCTGCTGCTCTTACTTTTACATTTACTATGAATGTCTTTCTCTTTTTCTTTCATCTTTCATCTTCTAAATATTTCAATTAACCTTTGTTTCTCTATAGGTTAAGAATTTAGAATACTTCAATGTATAATTGTATTTTGAGCCAGGAACCTTATTCTATTCTTGACTTGTTTTGTATTATGTAATTGCTTTTTCTTCATGTGGAGCTTTTCTCCCCGGGCCACTACTGAAAATGGAAATATATCCAGTTAGACTAGCCCGGTTAACAAATGTAAAATAAATAAAATAAATAAATAAATAAACAGTGAAACATTAAGAAATTTGAAAAGGTATTTCGCAAAGTCCAGCAAAGCATTGAGAAGGCCAATAGGTTTATTTCACAAAGTCCAGTTAACTGAAGGCACTACATGGTTATTCATTCACACAATATTGATAAGTACAAAGAAAGAAAGTGCAGATGTAAAACAGAAGAGCATTGGCCAAATTGATTGTTCATGCCAATTACTTATACATGTGTGTGTGTGTGTGTGTGTGTGTGTGTGTGTGTGTGTGTGTGTGTGTGTGTGTGTGTGTGTATTTGTACGTATTTGCAAGACCCTTAGCTGGTATCTGTTAATATGGCAGATGGATTTTGAAAATCACCACCACTTGTGTTCACCAGAATATTGCAGAAAACTGGAGAATATCTGAACAGGAGTACGATATTTTAATACAAGCAGCCCATGCTGACAGAGATGCACGGACAAAGTCATTTATTTTGATAAATCTAGCAAGATCTGTGGCTATAGAAGAAGAGCAGTTATTTGTATATGCACCAGCAGTGTATGAAGGTGCAGACCCCCATATTATTGTGCAAGCTGAATCCAGAGAAGACCCACAGTGTTTATTTAAAGTGTAAGTTCAGAGAAATGTGCAACCGCCAGATGAACATTACATTAGAGAGGTATTTATTTTACACAAGAAATTAGAAGCCATGGGAAACATTTGCAGGTTATATAACTGACTTGAGGAACAAGGTCAAAACGTGTTGATTTGGTGACTTGAAAGATGAGCTGATAAAGGATAGATTTGTATGTGGTATTAATAGTGCTGCAGTGATGAAGATTTTGCTTCATGACAGTGATTTAACATTAAGCAAAGTGTAGAGATGTGTCAAATTCATGAGGTCACAGAAAGGCACACAAACGTGCTCTCAAGTGACAAAAGCATGGTTTCAGTAAGCTCCAGAGCAAACGTAGACAATATGCAACACGTGGCAAGCAGAAACAGACATAAGCAAAGGGCAACCATAGGAATTCTGAAGAAGGTGCCAAGTTTCTCAAAGTTCTAGAAGTGCAAGCTCCACCACCATCTCAGTGCCATACAAGTGCAAGTCAGCAAAACCCAAGTCTAGCTTTATTGTTAACTGTCGAAATTGTGGTGCAAACCATGAGTCTAAAAAGAGAGAAATGTTTAGCATATGGTCAGCAGTGCCATAAGTGTAAGAAATGGAACCACTTTCAAAAGTTTTGCAAATCAAATAAGCCTCACATAGTTGTCAAGAAAAGTTGTACAAAAAAACAAGTTGATCACATAGAGCCAAAACAATCCGCTTTCTATGTAGATGGTGTATCAGTGCTGGGAGAAAGAGTTGACTAGTAAACTTGTTGACTAGTAAACTTATTGACAAGAAGTGAAGTGTTTTGCACAATTCAAATCAATGGGAAATCCACAGAGCTCAAAGTAAACACTGGATCAAAGTTCAATGTTATATCAGCAGATACATTTGCAAAAGTTAGAACCAACGAACAACTCAATGTAACCAGCAGTACGAAACTTGTTGCATATGGAAGTGAAGAAATTCAAACCAAAGGTTCAGTAATACTTCCATGTTATTTGGCTGAGAACTGTTACAACTTATTATTCTATGTAGTCCAATGACCAGTGCAATCTTTACTAGGTCTCAAAGTTAGTTTGAAAATGAATCTGCTTTCCTTTGCTAAAGAAGTTCATCATGTGAGTGCAGTTCCAAGTTCAAGTTTTGCAGAAGCCATTTTCTCAGAGTATGCTGATGTTTTTGATGACAAGTTGGGTCAGCTTTCAGTTGTGTATTTTATGAAATTAGATCTCGAGGTCACTCCAGCAGTCAGACAAGCAAGAAGAGTTCTAGTAGCTATGCAAGACAAAGTTAAAACTCAGTTGGATAAGATGGTGCAGCAAGGTGTGATTTGTCCAGTCACAGAACCAACTGAAATGGGTGTCATCCATGGTAGCAGCTCACAAGAAAGACTCAGATGAAATCAGAATATGCATTGACCCTAGAGATTGAACAGAGTATTAAAGAGGCCATATCATCCAATGTGCACAGTTGAGGAAGTCACAACTCTAATACCAAATGCCACTGTATTTTCTGTTTTGGATGCAAAGAGTTCATTTTGGCAACATTTCTAACTACTTTTAGTACCCCATTTGGCAGATACAGATTTCTAAGGATGCCATTTGGAATAAGTTCTGCAAGTGAATTTTTTCAGCGTGCAATGGAACAAATGTTTTTAGGTTATCCTTGTACCATAATAGTAGACAATCTACTAGTTGGAGGCAATGGCGAGGCAGAGCAAGACAGAAAGAGTACCTGAAGTAAATTTGAAGCTCAATTCTCTGAAGTACAAATTCAGACTCCCAGAAGTAACCTACGTAGGACATTTGTTTACAAGTACAGACTTAAAATCTGACCCAACCAACCAAACAGCTGTTTTAGAGATGTCCGCACCAGATGTTGAGCAGAGTTTGCAGCATTTTTCTGGGCATGTTCACCTATTTGGGCAAATTTATACCAGATTTCATTGAGTTGACAGCACCATTAAGAGAGCTAACAAGAAAAAAATGTTGCATGGTCATGGTTACAACATCATCAGAATGCGTTTGATGACCTTAAGCAGAAAATTGTGACTCCACCCTACATTAAGGTACCAGGATGTGAATAAACCTGGTGCAGTTATTCTACAAGAGGGCAGACCAGTAACCTGTGTGTCTAGGACACTTACTCAAACTGAGCTACATTATGCTCAAATTAAAAAATAGCTTCTAGCAACAGTTTTTGCATGTTCCAAGTTTCATGATTATATTTATGGTCGAGCTATTCAAATTGAAACTGATCATTAGCTTCTATTTACTATTCTAAAGAAACCTATGCATTCTGCTCTGTCAAGATTACAAAGAATGATGCTCAAATTACAAAAGTACAATTTGAAAATGGTCTACACTAAAGGTAAACAGCCTTATCTGGCTGATACTTTATCCATATCACCTACAAATACAACATAACAACTTGATGCTGAAAATTTTGACTTTGATGTAATGTCAGTACATAATTTTTCCACCATTAGACTTGAGTTGAGAGATCACACTATGACTGATCAAATTTCACAAATGCTCAATCACTACATCAGTGCTGGATGGCCGTCAAAACAATCTAGTGTATCCCCTGAGGTGCAGTCATATTTTCCCTACAGAGATGAATTGTTGATGGAAGATGGTATTATTTTCAAAGGTCCAAAAATTGTTGTTCATGCTTCATTACAGCAAGATTCTATCCATATTGTGTAAAACCAGAAACTGGTCTCTCCATGATGCAACAAGTAGCAAGTTTACCAAGCAAGTAAATAATCCAGTAGAGCATGTATAAAAGTAAAATAAAACCTTTTATTCAACGAGTGGGATGATGAGCGCTTTCGCGTGGATACAACCACGCTTCTTCAGATAATAATTGCACCCACAAACTGACTTTAAATAACAAAACAATTAGCCAAAACATTAACTAATTAACTAATTAATAAGTTCATTAAACATTTAAAGGTATAATACTTAAAACACAAGACATATGTATATTATGTGAAGATGAATAAACAAATAAATAAAAACTTTTAGCTAACTTCATTGAACCACAAAATGTATAAAAATGTATGAAAACATCTCCTTACATATATTTAATGAAATTGAAAGAATCTTAAGTATAATTTAGACTTCAACGTAAGGTTCATAACTAAATAAATAGTGTACAACATCTCTCAGATAATAAATAGATATATAAATGTGTTCTAAAATAAGCATATGTTAGGTCTAGTAGAACAAGTTTCAGTAAAGCACAAAAGTACATTAAAAATGTTTTAAATTAGCGTATTCTTAAAGCATAGCATTCTAGAATCACGCATAGAAGTCTTTCTTCATTAAACGATCAAAGATCAGTGTTTATGTCACTGTAATGAATTTTTACTTACTGAATAACGAATAAATGCTCTAAGTATGTTTAAATCTTAGCTAATCGAAAGCTAAGACAGTGCTTAGTAAAATATGATGCTATAGAAAATAAATTCTATTAAAACAGAACACAGGAAACAAGTGAAGGGGGGAAAATGAAGGAAAGTGGGGGGAGAGGGGAGAGGAGGGAAAGGGAGGGGGGAGAGGAAAAAGGAAGGCAAAAAAGGGGAGGCGGGGGGGTGGGAAGGAATGGAAGAGAAAATCATAAACCAGGATAAATGAATAAAGTAAAGTCCTAAAAAACTCAATAATTTAATAATATGTGTATGTGTAACATGTGTAACATGTATACATAAATATACTGAGACACATATAGCAAAAAAAAATTTGTCTTTAAAATAATTTTTTAGAATATGTCTTTAGAATATATAGGGACAATAAAGTATCATAAATGTGCAAAAAAACAGTGTATGAAACTATACAGAAGTATGCATATATATATATGTATAAAATATGGACATATTATACTTACAGACTAATAAATTAGTAATAACCAATGAAAGTTTTTTTTAAAAAATCCAAGTAACCAATTGATTAATTAATTAATTAAATAAATAAATAAATAAATAAATAAATAAATAATTGAAAGTGTATATATCTTTGTATTCATTAATTATTTATTTATATATTACTTAATAGTTTATTTATAAGTTTAACAATCATCTATAAGAAAAAACAAGGTCTACTAGATTATCAAAAGCAAATACTTAATTAAGGGTATATATATGAATATATATAAGGAAAATTAAATGTCCAGCTTAATATATGTAACTAATTAGGTATTAATATATACCAAAATGGAAGAATTTAAAACACATTAAAGTGCACTGAGATATGTTGAAAAATATATGGTGATGGATTGAAATATAATGAAATGTTAAAGTGCAATGAAGTGAATGTAAAGTGAATTGCACTAAAACATGATGTACCAAAAATAAGACCAAGAGCCTAAAGTAAAAATTTTTTTTAAAAATTCAGAATCTTCTTGTTAACGTTTCCTACCATTTAAAACGGGCTTTATGGACACCGAGGTGTTCAGGCCAGGATAGTTATGTGCATTAAACCTTAAAATCCACTTTAACTCGGCTGTTGCAAGACAATTACCATCATCACCTCCTCTTAAATTCTGCGTGATTACTTCTAACACTCTAAAACAAAAACCATGATCTGCATGTTCTTTTATATGCAAAGCCAAAGCATTAGTATCTGAGGATTTTTTTATTTCATAAAGGTGATCATAAATTCTATCAGATAACTTTCTCTTGGTAAGACCTATGTAAAAAGCAGTGCACTTAACACAGGTAGCCAAATATACCAAGTTTTTTTTTTTGAAGGTTCTATCCATATTTTACATCGTTGCCAGCCAGGTTTATTATCCACTAAGAGAAGGGCAAGAGAACTAGTATTTTGTCCTTCATTATAAAAAAAAACAAAAAAAAAAAACATTGCTAGTGTTTTTTCTTGTTCGATAAGTAATAGTATCAGAGCACATTTGCAAAAGGAACCACTTCAGCTAAATCCAATACCTGAACTACCTTGGTCTACTGTTACAACTGAATTCTTTGAATGGAATAATCAACACTATTTGGTTTTGGTAGACTCTTACTCGAACTGGTTTGAGATCAATCTGCTACCAAACTTAATCTCAGCAGTTGTTATCACTAAGCTTAAACATCATTTTTCAGTTCATGGTAGTTCTCAGTCTTTATTGTGACTTAATTTCCTAGCTAGTTGTTTCAGAAATTTGCGAGAGAATGGGACTTTGTGCATGTCACTAGTAGTCCTGAATATCCTCAATCGAATGGTCTAGCTAAACGTGCAGTACAGAGTACAAAGCAATTACTTGAAAAGTCAAAGCGTGACAATACCGATGTATTCTTAATCTCAGAAACATACCTTGTGATGATATTCTTGGCTCACCTGCTCAAAGACTATTTTCCAGACAAACTAGAACTACGCTATTTCATCAAGTTAGTTGAAGCCTAACTGTAAGAACAATAAAACCATCAAGGCTCAGTTGTTGAAGTGTAATATTTGGAAATCTAGCGATGACAGATCGAGAAGATTACTTTGTTCATTGAGGGAAGAAGAGACTGTACGAATCCAGACAACGAAAGGCTTTGATCAAATAAGATAGATAACAGGCATCTGTGTTGAGCCGAGATCTTATTGAGTAACTCCGAGGGTGTAAAGTGTAGGAGGAATCACAGACATCTTCTTCCTGTACCAGATTCATCACCATTGCAATCACACCATTGTATCAAAGACAGAGTCAGACGTTGTTTCCAGACCAGTATGTGTTCAAAGTCTGATTCTGTTCCAGAGAGTAATTCGGACATTCCACAGGTCAACCATTTTGCAGAGACTGTTCCAATTGCTAAAACTGATTCCCAATTTTATGTCACACAATATGGACAAGTTTCTAAGCCTAGTGTGAAATACACAGCAACATGGACTTGATTTTGTATACATGTGTACTTAGTATTGTGTAATGCATGTGTCTAGATTATTTGTGATTTTTGTATCATGTGTGCACTATGTCTTTAAAAAGCATGCAAGGCTTTATGTGCATGTATAAATTCCAGACACTTGCAATCCCTAGTGCCATTTTGAAGAAGCAGCCAGTGTGTAAGCATGTATGATCACATCAGTTAGTTTGTATGTAAGTTACTTAGTCATAGTCAAATAAGCTTTACAGTAATATGTTTGTATAGAATAAAGCTGCTTATTCATGTACCACCACGAAAGCGACACCAGTGGAAGATTTATTTTGGAAAGACAACAAAGTTAGAGAATTCTTCAAATGGGACTGTTCACAGATTTTGGAAGAGCAGAAAAAGGTATGACCATCTACAAGTGGAAGTTCCTTCCCTTTCCCAGGTTCATGGGTTCATAGGATGATACTAGGCTATTGGCCCGGAGACCCTTATAAGCCTAGCCAAGAATTTCACCCATGTTCCCTCAGTCAGCACCTGTCTCTCCTGTCCAATAGAGACACAGGTGAGATCCCAGGGGTATATTTTCTGTTTCCCATCCAGTCATCCAGGTTCTTCTTAAAGCGGGCTAAAGAGGTACTTGGCTTGACATGGAGAGGGAGTCAATTCCACAGACGGGGAGAAGTCTTTGGGACACATGTCTATCCCACCAAGTTCTATTAATGTCACAGACCAGGTTAAGGCCTTGCATGCGGGTTGCACAAATGGAGTTTGTCTTATGGATATGCAGCAGCTCCATCGAGGCTGGGTCTGAAATGGCCTTGTATGTTTGACACAGGTCACCTCTGAGCAGTCTGTATGAGACGGGGCTTTTAGCCTCTCTGTATAGGATAGGCGTTTGAGACCCTGGCTTTTCTTGGTCAGGAACCTCTGTGATCTCTCCAACTGCTGCATGTGCTTGGCAAGGTACATGCCGAAGGGTGCATTGTACTCGATAATGGGTCTGATAAGGGAGGAGTACAGGGATGTTATGACCTCCTTGCTCCTGGATGAAATACCCTTATTTATGAGGTGGACCATGTAGAAAGCCTTCCGTATAACGGAGGCAATGTGGTGATGAAAAATCAGGTTGCTATCAGTCTGGGTGCCCAAGTCCCTAACGACTGATTGCATGTTTATCACATTATTAATGTGATAATTAGTAGGGATGACATTTTCCCCAAAGGGGATAATGATGCATTTCTTGCCATTCAGTTTAAGGCCATGCTTCTGGCACCCGTCATTAGTTTGGGTAAGGCCCTCTTGGAGGATGTTCACATCACTAGGGGAATTTAAGACAGTGCTCAGCTTGCAGTCCTTTGCAATCACTGGTTTTAGCTTGCACCTCAAAAGTATATCCCAAACAGTAGAGGCCCCAAGACCGATCCTTGGGGTACACCACTCGTTACGGGTCTACTACTAGAGGTGGCTTCACCTACTTTGACTGAATGCCTCCTGCTGCTGTGCCTCCCATTTTGCCAGCTTCCTGGATGCTTTCTCTTCCTCTTCTAAGATTCGTGACTCTCCGGCTCCTGCTTCAAAGAGGCCAGGCAGGTTCTACAAGGTGCCTGATTGCTGCAAGTTTTTGTATAGGTGTCCTTCACCTGATCAAGCGGTTGTTTCCATTGCTTCAGATAGGTCTTCCAGATTGTCTCCTTGCTCTAAACTATGTTATTCTGATAAGGAGGGTAAATTCTGGAAAGACTTGGTAAGAAAATCTATACTTCCACTTCAGCCACCAGAGCTATGAATTTCCAAACTCGTATGTCCAGGAATTCGTTGGCCCTACTTTCTCAGGCCTTTCAGGCTCTTCCTCAACTTCCAGATTCTGACATTAAAAACCAGGATCTGAAGTTGTTGCTTTCATTTGGTCCTCAACCTGAAGGGACTGTGATCTGGCATGGATCCGACTCGACCGTATACTCCAGCATTGGATCCAAAGTCCAAGCTTCTACACTACTCATAATGCCCCTCGCTCCCTTCTCCCCTCAGACCTTGTTTGCCGCTTGATTTGAAGAGCACGGGTTTCCATTGGTCCAAGCTCCATAGTTCAGAAGTGTTGCTTTTTGGGCTTTATTCTTCTCCTTTTCTATAGTTTTCTATTATTCTAACCCCTGCCTTCCCCTTGCGCATCTTGGCATCGGTCTCTTTCCAAAAAAAAATCTTTCGCTTCTATTTTAGTTTGTGTGTGTGTGTGTGTGTGTGTGTGTGTGTGTGTGTGTGTGTGTGTGCGTGCCCAAATTCATCTGGGTGTCTTGCCTGCTCAATACCCTGCTGAGGCTGGGAGCATGCAGTCCACCTTCCTCCCTACTTCTCCTTCTCCAGTCCAGCCTTCAATTTCGGAGTCCTTGGGTCCAAGGTTCCCAGGTGTTGAGGGGTTGGCTCCAATGGTTCCTGGTACCTTGACCCCGGCTATTGCCTTGAGTGTTTCGGTTCTGACTGTTTCAGAGCGGACAGACTCTCAGAGCTATAGTCTCTGTGTGAGATTTGAGGGGTGGCATCGAGTTCAAGGTTCTCAGGGTCATCCCTTTCCCTGTAGGCCTCGGCGCTGGGAGGCTCGACTGCAGCTCCCACTTCAGCAGTGGATCCAACCTCAGCCCCAGCCATTCTGCCTTTGGGGGTCTGCTTGCCTTTGGCATTCGAGGTGGTGAACAGGGTTCTCTTAACTCCTTCAAGACCATGCCTTGGCTTCCCTCTCTTTCTGGGCCAAAGTCTTCTGTCCTGCCCCCTCAGGGACTGCCTGATGCCAGTTTATCCTGGGAGGTTCCAATCCTGGAGCTCCCAAAGCTTCCAAATCCTGGAACTTCCCAAAGCTTTCAATTCCACCCCAGAGCCCTCCCGAGGAGCTCCCTCAGAAACGTACATGCATAAGGAGGCACTTGGATTCCCCACTGTAGTCTTTCTCTGATACTGATTTGGAGGAAGGGGAGAGCTCCCCCCGATCACCCCTGGAGGATGTCTTATTTGGGACATCATGGATATCCTTCAACACAGTGGGTGATCTACCCTCAAGCCAAATCCTGACGAGTCGGTATTTCTGGATGTGTTTGGCACACAACCTTCTACCTCCTTGGTGGCCCCCCCCCCCCGTGGATCTTTTCTCCAATAGGGCATGGAAGGAACCAGACATGGTTGAGCCCATCCCCAGGCACCCGGACAAGGTTCGCTGGTCCAAGGGGTCCCCAGTCGATGCTGTGGTTGTTGTGACAGCCACTAAGAAGGAGCTGACTCAAGAGAGCTCCTTGGTCCACCCTCCAGACAGGTAGTCTCGAGCAGTGGATCATTTTGGGAAGCGGGCCTACTTTTGCCGTACATATACTGAATTACTTGGCACATGTAATCAGACTGCAGAGGGACCTGGTCAAATGGCACATGTAATCAGACTGCAGAGGGACCTGGTCAAAGAGGTCACTGAGTCTGGTCTGCCCCAGGGTCCATGTCGGCAGAGGAGAAGTTCTCCTCTCGTATGGCAATACGTCCATGAGGCTTCTATCACATGCTACCGAGGGTGCCTCGAGGGCTGCTAGGACTATTGTGACCACTAGGCAACATTGCTGGGTCCAGCTTTGTGCTTTTTTGGAGCCCCTCAAGGTGTCTTTCACAAATGCTCCCTACAACAGTTCCACCTTGTTTGGAAAAACAGTTAGTGACATGTTAACCCAGAGTGAGAAGGACGGGAAGACCTTGTCTGCCATCAGGATCTGCTTCTCTACTCCACAAAGATCCTTTTCAAGGAATCAGTGTGGGGTCAACAATCTGTGGCTTCAGAAGTCTCAGGGTTCTCCCCAAGACACTTAGGATACGTCTTCCATGAGGGGTAGAGCGGGATAAGACGAGCACTACCCTCGTGACAGAGGGGGTCCGAAGAGCCAGGGGTCTTGGGATGCTTTTCCGGACAGATCCTTTCAACAATCCTGAAGGATTGCCCGAATGCTCATCTCTGGAGGCAGTCAGGGAGCTCCTATCTCTGCACCCAACAGCCTGTGAGTCCATTACAAATGATCATTGGGTTGTGCAGATCATATCAAGAGGTTACTCTATCCTCTTTCTTCATCCCCTCGTTCCACCCAGACACCTCCCAGATGTTCCATTTGGTCAACCAGAGGAGGCAGCCATAGAAATTTCCAGGCTGCCCGCAAAATGAGTCATTCAGCCTGTCTCCCAGACAAGGCTGGATTAGATATTTATTCCAGGTTCTTTTTGGTGCCAAAGAAAACTTTTGTCTTAAGACCCATTCTGGATCTTTCAACCCTGAATCTGGCCATTACCAAGACATAGTTTAGGATGGTCACCCTTCAGTCCATTCTGCCCTTCCTGCAGATGAACTGGATGTATTCTGTGGACCTCCGGGATGCGTACTACCATATCAAGATGGACAGGTGCTCCAGGAGCTTTCTCCACTTCCGGCTGGGAGCCAATCATTTTCAGTTCAGAGTACCCACTTTTAGACTCACCACTGCCCCCTCGAGTGTTTACCAAAGTAATGGCGGTAGTGACGGCTCACCTGCCGCTGCTGGGATTTCAGGTCTTTCCCTACCAGGACGATTGGCTGCTCTCCGCTCCCTCTAGGCATCAGTTAATGCAACCCAGGGATTATCTTATTCATATAGCCCCATCCCTGGGTATTACCATAAATCTTGCAAAGTCCCAACTAACACCAGTTCAGGTGATGGATTTCATAGCTGCCCGACTAGACATTACACAAAGCAAAGTGTTTCTGCCTCAAGACAGACTGTCTTCATTCCGCCATCATGTACAGGAGATTCTTCAAGCCCATTTACCCCCAGCCGGCTTCGTTTTTTAGGCATTGGGATCCACGGCAGCCTCTATCACCCTTGTTCCAACTGCTCCCCTTCATAGGAGGGACCTGCAGTGGACATTAGCAGTTCAATGGTCCTTGCTAGACCTTCCCTTGTCCCATCCTCTTTGACTGTTTCGTGTTTGCAGGGACTCCCTTCTTTGGTGGCTCCAATTCCAGGAGCTTCTTCTGGGTCAGCCATTTATCCTTCCCTCTCCCACAACCACGGTGACCATGGATGCCTCCCTGCTTGGGTGGGGGGGGGCATATATGGGATGTATGGTCCAAGGTATGTGTTCTGCTCTGGAGACTAGTCTGCCTATCAATGTCTCAGAGATGAGGGCAGTGCTTTTGGAGTTGTAAACTCTCCATGCCTCTCTTCCTCCTGGAACTATTGTCGTACAGACGGACAATCTGTCTGGTCTGGTACATCAACAAACGGAGGGGAACCAAGTCCTATCCCCTTTGCCACAAGGCCATGAGATTGTGGGAGTGAGCGATCACCACTGGCTGATTTCTGGTGGATCCTGGCTCAGCTGGTCTATTCTGATGCCTTATGAATGGTCTCTTAAGCCATGCAGCCATCAGCAGCGGACAATATCTTTCTAAAGTGGGGTCGGCCTTGCTGCAATCTCTTCGCCTGTCCTTCCAATGTGAAGTGCAGTGAGCATTTTGGTCTGATCCCCCCTGGGGGATTCTCCCAGAGGCTCTCTAGTCCATGCTTGGCTCCCCAGTCTACTGTGTGCATATTCTCTGCTTCCTCCTATTCCCAAGTTCATTCAGAAAGCTCGGTGGCTGAGGTGTTCAGTTATCCTTATCACCCTTTTCTGGCCTCATCAAGTTTGCTTTCCCACTCTGTGGTCTGATATAGTGTGTCCTACCCGGACTCTGGATCCGGTCCCAGATCTGATTTTGCACCCGTCAAGGGTTCCTCACCCGGATCTAGTCAGCCTAAAGCTCATGGCTTGGCTGCTCCAATTTCCATCATAGCCAGGACTCCCAGGCTTCCTTCTCCTGTTACGAAGATCCTGATTGCAGCTCATAAGAGTTCTACAAGGAAGATCTACTCTAGCAAATGTAAGAGTGTTTTAATCTAGGCTTTTCAGCATGACATGGATCCCTTTACAGCTCCAGTCTCTGCCATTTTGGATTTTTTAGCAGATAATGTTAAGTTGTCAATCTCGCCTTCATTCTTGCTGGATGGGTTCGTCTCCAACTCAGCCAATACTAAAGCTCGAGAGCGAATTCCACCGGCTCGAGGCTCCCCTATATCCCACAATGCTAGGCGGTAACTACTCAGATCTCGTTTGCCGCTTAGCTGACGAGGTGCTTCTTCTACCGGCTCTGGCAGGTAAGTAAGTTTTCTTGTTTAGAAACTTCTAATTCAACCCCTATTTTTTTCCTTTTACCATAGTTTTATTTATAGTATTTCATTAGTTTAAATTGAGCCCCTCTAGTGCCTGAAATCCCTTTTTATTCCCTTCTTAACTTTTAGGCCTTTGGCCCTCTCCCTCTCCTTCCCCTAGTCCTTCAGTGTGACTGGATTTTTATTTTGCTTAAGGGTGTGTTTGTGTGTTGTGCTTGTGTTTTTACACTCAGTTAGGATGTCTAAAGACTCCAAGGTCTCAGGCTTCAAGAAGTGTGATTCGTGCTGTCAGAAAATGTCTCTGACAGACGGTCACACTTCTTGTATATATTGCCTGGGACCTTTGCACCTGCAGGACTCATGTGCTGTATGCCATGCATTCAGCCCTAGAGTCCTGCAGGAACGCAAAAATAAATTGATATTACGTGGCTTGTTAAAGCCTGAAGGCCCCCCCGACCCAGTCTGTGTCAGGGAAGCCTTCTAAGACTTCCAGACTGTCAGCTCCAGTATCTGAGCCGTCCCCTGGAAGCATTAGATCTGCTTCGACCGGCTCAGGCTGGAACCGATGTTTCCAAATCTCTTACTATTACCTCTGCTCCGGCTGGAGCCGAGGTTGACAAGACTCAGTCGGCTCCGATAGGCTTATCGAAGCCACCTGCTAAGAAGAGGTCTAGGTCCCCTTCCATCGGCTCCATCCATTCGGCGCAGGGATCTCCTCTTCTATCAGAACGGAGCCAAAGGTCTCACTCCTCTTGGTCCTCCAGGCTGTCTGACCATGATTTACAAAGGGTGGTGAGTAGACTTCTCAAGTCCGAGGCACTGGCCCAAATGCTGCATAGCCCTACTCAACACTCAGCGGCTATTTCCATCCCTGATTTTATTCCTCCTCCGACTCCTTTGAGTTCGGAGCCGGGGCTGTCGGTGCTTCGGAGCCAATACCTTCCCTTTCGGCTCCGTCGCCTGCTCCGATTTCCTCATTGGAGGGATCTCAGCGCCGGGCTTCCCTCGTCGGCTCCGAGGGGGCGAGCGGCATCGGACCCTTGTCCGACCCCGTTCTCCCTCTCGGAGCATCGGCGCTGGTGAGTTCGGCTCCGACATCGGCCTCGGAGCCGTCCGTGTCGGTGCTGGGGGGGGTCCTTGTCTCCTCGGAGCGGGGACCTCCAGCCTTGCCTGATAGGGGCACCTTCAAGGTCATGCGGAGCATGCTGGACCCAGTGTCTACCCCACAGTCAGCTCCATCAACTCCTCCCTCTTCAGTGCCTGCGGTGATTTCTACCCATCCCGTTGTATCAGACCGCAGAGAGCCAGCTCCTCAGGTTTCCCCATTGGGAATTTCCTCCTCTTCCGAGGCCTCTCCTGATCCGGTAGGAGAACCCCCTCGGAAGAGACAGTGCAAGAGGAAGCACATTGACTCCCCTGAGTTTATCACCTCTGACACTGACTTGGAGGAATCTGAAGGTTCCCCTCGCTCCCCCTCTGAGGATGTCTCCTTTGCTGACATCCTTGAAATCCTGAAACAGAGGGGGAGCTGGCCCGCCCTTAACCCTTCAGAGGATGAGTCAGTTTACCTTGAGGCGTTTGGTTCTCGCCCTTCCACCTCCTGGGTGTCCCCTCCCTTTGACCCACTTATGGAGGTGGTGGCAAGGAAGGCTTGGACGGCCCCTGATTCAGTGGAACCTACCCCAGGGAGGCCGTCAAAATTTATTACTGCCCCCAAGGAGAAAGAGTTTCTATCGAAAGGTGCCTCTGTTGATGCCATGGTGGTGGCCGCAGCCACTAAGAAGGAGTTAGCCGATCCTTCGGTACCTGTCCATCCTCCTAATAAGGAGTCTAGGACCATGGACAGGTACGGTAAACGGATGTTTTCGTCAGAGACCTTCTCAATGCGGTCGCTGAACTACTTGTGTCACTTCACCCGTCTCCAGAGAGATTTGCTCAAAGATATGGGTGAGGCTATACAGGATCCAACAGCTGAGGGGTTCCAAGACAAAATGAACTCCCAGTTGGCAACCCTGAATTCGATTGTAAACTCCTTCATGCGGCGTATCTCATATGCTGCTGATGGGGTGAGTAGGGCTGCAGGCACAGGTGTAGCTTTACGACGTCACGCCTGGATGCGGCTTTGCAATTTTGCGGACCCTTTCAAGGCGTCCTTCACCAATTCCCCCTTTGATGGCTCAACATTGTTTGGTCCTCAGGTGAAGGATACATTGACTAGGTGCGAGGTGGAAGGTAAGACTCTCTCTGCCGTGGGAGTCCGTTTTTCTACCCCTTGTAGACCTTATCCAAAAGGTCAGAGGGGAGGAAAAATGTGGTTCCGCAAGCCTCAGGGAGTCTCATCTGACGCACAAGGTCGATTCCTCTCTAGAGGCAGAGGGGGGAATAACAATAGACGCCGCCCTAGAGGCAGAGGAGGTCCGCAAAACCAGGGTAGCAGAGAAACTTTCTCTGATAAACCCTTTCAGCATCCCTGAGGAGCTGCCCGGCTGTCCACCTTTGGAGGCAGTCGGAGGAAGATTATCACTGTACCCAAAAGCCTGGCTTTCCCTCACCCAAGACAAATGGGTACAGTCAATCATATCCGAGGGTTACAAAATTCCCTTTATTCACACCCCTTCCCAACCCAAAGGATCCTTTCCAGATGTTCCACCCAGTCTAAGGGAACAAACAGCACTAGAAATATCAAAGCTGCTATCAAAAAGAGCTATCCAATCAGTCCCAGCAGACCAGCAAGGATCCGGAATCTACTCCAAATTCTTTTTGGTACCAAAAAAAACAGGGGACTGGAGACCTAGTCTGGATCTCAGCAAGTTGAACAATTATATCAAAAAAACAAAATTCCGGATGGTCACGCTACAGTCCTTTCTACCCTTCTTGGGTCAGGACAATTGGATGTGCTCGATAGACCTTCAGGATGCGTACTACCATATCAAAATGCACAGATGCTCCAGGAGGTTTCTCCGCTTCAGGCTGGGAGCCAGTCACTACCAGTTCAGAGCCCTGCCCTTTGGTCTCACTACAGCCCCCCCGAGTGTTTACCAAATGCATGGCAGTGGTCACGGCTCACTTGAGACGTCAAGGATTCCAGGTGTTTCCATATTTAGACGACTGGCTCCTTACCGCCACCACCAGACATCAACTGTTTCTAGCCAGAGACTTCACCATCCAAACTTGCCAAGCTCTAGGCATTTCAATAAATATCGAAAAATCTGCCTTGTCACCTTGTCAATCTATTACCTTTATAGGCGCCACTTTAGACACTCTCAATCTTTCCGCCAGACTTACAGAGCAAGGAGTGTTAGATATCCGCATACAAGTTTACCTTCTATTACAATGCAACAAGGTCAAAGCCAGGGTAGTCTTGAAGGTATTAGGACTCATGGCAGCTACTATCACCCTTCTCCCCTTAGCTCGTTTCCACATGAGGATCCTCCAATGGATGCTGTTTACTCAATGGTCCTTCCAACAGCTCCCGATGTCTCACATCATATTAATAACTCAATCATGCAAGAATCACCTGTCTTGGTGGATCACATCACCTCAAGTTCTCCAAGGCAGACCTTTCGTTCCCCCCCCCCCCAGTCGCCACGTTGACAACGGACGCCTCCCTGATCAGGTGGGGGGGGCATTATCAGGGCAGGACAGTCCAGGGCACGTGGCAACCTTTCGAGTGCCACTTGCACATAAATGTCTTAGAGATGAGAGCAGTGCTTTTAGCGTTGCAAGCCCTTCAGGACTCTCTTCCCATAGGGACTATTGCAATTCAGACGGACATGTCCGTAGTGTGGTACATCAGCAAACAGGGCGGAACCAGATCCTACCCCTTATGTCGAAAGGCACTCAGACTTTGGCAGTGGGCGATTTCTTCTCAGTGGTTTCTGATAGCAACGCACATTCCCGGGAAGTCCAACGTGATTGCGGACAAGTTGAGCAGGGCCATTCTGATGCCCCACGAGTGATCTCTGAAAAAATCCGTGCTGGAAGAAGTCTTCCAAAGATGGGGCCAGCCTTGCTGCGATCTTTTTGCTACTCCCCAAAACAGCAAGTGTCACGACTTCTTCACTCTCTTCCCGTTACCAGGCCATCCCATCAGAGACGCTCTAGTCCACGATTGGCCCCGGGGACTTGTGTATGCTTTTCCCCTGATATCTCAATTAATTCAGAAAGCTATCGCCTTGAGAGTTACAATGATCCTCATTGCCCCTTACTGGCCTCGACAGATATGGTTTCCGTTCCTCCAGCATTACCTGTTGGAGCAGCCTTGGCATCTGGACCCGG
Organism: Protopterus annectens; assembly: GCF_019279795.1. Taxonomy (NCBI): domain Eukaryota; kingdom Metazoa; phylum Chordata; order Ceratodontiformes; family Protopteridae; genus Protopterus; species Protopterus annectens. Next base: position 604,669,414 of record NC_056748.1, read on the forward strand.
TGCCAGATCTGTTGACCCACCAGTCGGGCCAGCTGCACCACTCCCTTCATTCTCTCAACCTCACAGCGTGGTTTCTCCAATTCCTACCCTAGCCAGGCTTCCCTTAATCTCTCATTCGGTCCGAAACATCCTGATAGCCTCTCACAAATCTTCTACCAGGAAGAGTTATAATAGTAAATGGAAACGTTTTTCCTTCTGGGCAGCATCAAAGAATATAGACCCCTTCACTGCACCTATCCTGTCTATCCTAGACTTTCTGGCAGTGCTCTTCCATTTAGGCTCTTCTTCATCTACCATTAGAGTACAACTAGCTGCTATATCTAATTTTCATGTAGGAGTCTCAGACTCCAGTATCATGTCCCATAAGCTCTGCAAAGCCTTTTTAAGAGGTGTTTTTCTGCTCAAGCCCCCAATCAAAGATCCCCCACCTCAATGGGACTTGAATTTGGTTCTGGCATCCTTGATCCTCCCCCCCTTCGAACCAACGGCTTCATGCCCTATTAAGCTGCTCTCATGGAAAACAATTTTTCTAGTAGCCATAACTTCAGCTAGAAGGGTACCTGAACTTCATGCTCTGTGCAGTCGTCCTCCTTACTTAGTTTTCCACAAAGATAGGGTGTCCCTCCGGACTAATCCGTTCTTCCTACCTAAAGTTTCCTCTGAGACAAATCTGAATCAAACGATTGATCTCCCCGTCTTCTTCCCTGACTATTCCAACAGGTCAGAACAAAAGTTACATTTTCTAGATGTTCACCGCCAACTTAGATATTATTCAGACAGGACTAAACAGTTCAGGAAATCTGATCAACTTTTCCTGTCTTATGCAGAAGGGAAATTGGGCCTTCCAGTTACTAAGGTGTCCCTTCCAAGATGGCTTACCTCTATAATTACCTTCATCTATGAAATCGGACATCAAAAACTGCCTTCAAGACCTAGAGCTCATTCAACTAGGGCATTCGCTACATCTGTAGCTTTTCAGGACAGGCTGCCTATAGATTCCATTTGTGCAGCAGCCACTTGGGCTTCTCCTCTTACCTTCATTTTACATTACAAATTGGATATGGCCTCCAGAAACCATGCCAGCTTTTGTTCCACTGTTCTCAAGAGTCTGTTCCGATAGGCCACCCGGAGTAAGGTGCTAGGGACGCGGTCCCATCCAGCAAGAATGAAGGCGAGATTGACAACTTAACATTAAGAAGTTATGTACCTACCATAACGTTCCATGTTAGTTGTCTTCTTCTCGCCTTCTTTCTTGTGTCCCACCCACCTTCCTCCTAGCCTGGACAGACCGATAGGAAATTTTGGGATCTTCCTTTGGAGTTTTCTTCCCACATGTTCTACCACCTCTATTCCCCCTTTTATGTTTGTGGTAGCTTACATTCAGGTTTATATAGAGGTGGGTTCTTTTTTCTCCATACTGTGGAGACCAGAACTGCTTGGTTTAACTATCAAACGAGATCTGAGTAGTTACCGCCTAGCATTGTGGGATATAGGGGAGCCTCGAGCCGGTGGAATTAGCTCTCGAGCTTTAGTATTGGCCGAGTCGGAGCCGAGGTTCGGCTCCAAACCCATCCAGCAAGAAAGAAGGCGAGAAGAAGACAACTAACATGGAACGTTATGGTAGGTACATAACTTCTTATTTTTAATCGTGGAGCTAGTTTCTCTACTGTTAAGGTCCAATTGACGATTTCCAGTTTCCATGTGGGTGAAAATTCGGCCTACTTAGCTTCAGCTAAACTTTGTAAGACCTTTCTGAAAGGTGCCTTAAGCTTCCAGTTAAGGACCCCACACCCCTTTGAGCTCTTCATTTTTCAGGCTTTGGTTTCTCCCCTGTTCAAACCAGCTGCCTCGGTCGATTTGCGTTTTTTGTCATGGAAGACTGTCTTTTTGGTGGCAATTACCTCAGCCAAGAGGGTTTCTGAGCTTCAAGCATTATCTATTAAGCCTCTTTACCTAGTTTTCCATAGAGACAGAGTGTTTGTGCAGACCAATCCATCTTTCTTGCCGAAGGTGGCTTCAGAATCCAATATTAACCAGGTCATTAATTTGCCAGTCTTCTTTGCAAATTTTCAAAATAAAGGGGAGTACAAATTGCACCTACTAGACATGCACATGCAGCTGCATTCTACCTGCATAGAACCAAAAGCTTGCATAAATTGGATCAGCTTTTTGTCTCCCTTTTCTAAGTCCTTTTTGGGAAAGCCCGTCTCTGTGGTAACCATTGCTCGTTGAATTTCAGTGTGTATTTCTTTGGCCTATCAAGCCAAAGTTTTGTCTCCACCAGGAAATGTCAGGGCACATTCTACCAGATCAGTCTCTACTTCTGTGGCCTTTTGGTCCATTGTTTCTCTTGATGATGTCTGTTCTGCTGCGACCTGGGCCTCATCATATACTTTCATTTCTCATTATGAATTGGATCTGCTTTCCAGAAGCAAGGCATCTTTTGGCTCAGCCATTCTCCGGAATATCCTTCCATGAGGACCTCCCAGGTTTTTTGTTGGTAGCTAGGGACTCTGTCCTTCAGGTTGAAGGCCAAATGAAAACAACAACTTCAGGTAAATAAGTTATGTACTTACCATAACATTCCATTTGAGTTGTTGCTTTCCATTTGTCTTCAACCCTCCCTCTGTCCCCCTGCCTTGTTTTTGGGGTGCGTAGCAGACTGAACTGAAGAAACATAGACCCTCTTGTCCTAGCTTGCTTTCAATATGTGGGCCTTTATACGGTTATGCCAGGTTTTATAGGCCTGTTGGCCTTTTAGGTTGGTGCTGTTTCTGCTACAAACTCAATCTTAGGGAGGATGAAGAGAGGGGCATTATGGGCAGGGGAGGAGCTTGGGCTATGGATCCAATGCTGGAGTATGCATCCGAGTTGGATCTGTGCCGGATCAGAGTTCCTCAGGTTGAAGACAAATGAAAAGCAACAACTCAGATGGAACGTTATGATAAGTACGTAACTTATTTTTATGTATCTTTTAGCAGCTTCTTCATAAATGATTTGACATTCTATTAAGTGCAGTTGCGATGTTATTGAGGCATTCTCCAGAGTGGCTGCTTTTGGTTCTGTACTTAGAAGACATTCTTGGTTAAGGCTTCAACCATTATCAGACAACATTAAAGCAAAATTCTTGGATGCACCTCTAGATAAATCTGCTCTTTTTGGTTCTGCAGCTGCAAACTTATTTCAGACCTTGCAAGAGAAGGGAGAGGAACTTCAAGATTTGAATCACCTTTTTGTTTCCCCAGTTCCAAAATTTCACAGGAATTTTTCAACAAAAACCTCCTTTGTTAGAAGATCAGCACGCCCATATACTTCCTCAGTGTAGATCAGTGTGTGTGTGTGTGTATATATATATATATATATATATATATATATATATATATATATATATATACATTTAAGAAGCTATCCAAGAGCTTGCACAAGTGTATAAATACTGAGCACATGGAAGCTAGACTGCCATTTTGTAGTAAGCAGTTGAGATGTAAACATGTATGTATGTAAGGTGTGTCTGTTAACTAGTTCTTTTGTATTTAATGATGATGCTATCCATCCTGCTGTGTTTCTGTTTATTAAAGCATCTAAATGAAAACCTCAGCCTTCTTGTCATGTGGGTTACAGACGAACAAGCGACATGGTGTCAGAAGCGGGACTTCTAAAGGGCAAGGAATCAAAAACCAGCATATCCAAGGGACATGAATTTGAAGGCAGCTTGGGTAAAATGACTGGAGCTGGAGGAATATACATGAGCTGATCATCCCTAAAATGTGCAAACTTTGTAAAGCAGGTCAGAAACAAATTTTGGGTATTAAAACTTGCTCAGCACCATTTATTTTCGTGTAATATAATATGAGACATGCATAACATTCTAAATGGTATTCACATAAACAGATATGTATGATATAAAAATATTTGAAATACTATTGAAAATGTTTGAAATGAAGTCTGAATTGCAAAAAAACGTATAAAGTAAGGGGAAACAACAGCATTTTCACAAAGCATGTATTTTTCGTATTAAGCAAAGCTATTCGAGTTATCAGAATTGTATAAAGTGTTTGCATGTTTGTGCAGTGTTACAGTAAAGCTGTTTCACAAAATTACAGATATTAGAAGGCATATTTTGCAAAGTACCACCATTACAAGGCATATTTCGCAGAGTACATCCATTGCAGAGCATATTTTGCTAAGTACAGTACTTCAAAGAGTTTATTGTGCATTTGAATGTTATTACAAGCTCACAAAACTGTTTGTACATAACTACAAGGGCCATATTTTTTGTGTTTATGCATACTTTGTGGGCATGGCAGACGGATTTCGAAAACCCAGTACACTTGCTGAGAACTGGAGAGTGTTTGAGCAAGAGTATGACATTTTTCATACAGGCTGTATTTTCTGATAAAGCTGACTTTAAAAAATATATTTATTCTGCTTAATTTAACTGAGTAAGAAGCCATAGAAAGGAAATACTTGTTTGTATATGCACCTGCTATCTATACAGGAGAGGGAGAAAACCATCATATTGTTGTACAGGCTGAGCCAAGGGAGGACCCTGAGTGTTAAAATGTAAATTTAGAGAAATTTGCAACCCCCAGATACATGTTAAAATGGAAAGGCACTTATTTTATACAAGGGATCAAAAGCCTGGTGAAACTTTTGCAGCATAAATAACTGACCTGAGAAATAAAGCTAAGCATGCAGATTTGGTGATTTAAGGGATAAATTGATAAAGGACAGACTTGTGTGTGATATAAAAAATGATGCTGTGTGAGAGATATTTGCTTCATGACAGTGATTTAACTTTGAATAAGGCCATTGAGTGTTGTCAGGTATACAAGCTCACAGAAAAGCACACAAATATGCTTACATATGAGAACAGGGTTAGAAGGCACAGCGACAAAGCTCATGTTGATGGTATGCAGCAGATTATTAAAAGAAACTGGCCCAAGGACATGGCAGTAACTGTAACCCCTGCAGCACTCACTGGTAAACCCCAGAGTTTCTAGCAAATACCAGAGTGTGCACAGTCTCAGTGTAGCATAAGAGTGAGTCAACAAACTCAAAGCATGGGCCCCAACCCAGTTTCTTTGCCAACTGTTGTAATTGTAATGGAAGTCATGAATCTAAAAGGGAGAAATGTTTAGCTTTTGGTCAGCAATGCCACAAATGCAATAAATGGAATGATTTCAAAAGGTATTTTTTAAATCAAAAGGCCCAATTTATAAAGGGAACATTTTACTAAATGAGTTGATCAGTTAGACAGTGGGAATTCTTTATGTTGATGGTGTCTCCATGCTTCATGAAACGGTCAGTGCAGTAGATTTAAGGGCAAAGTATGAAGTATTTTCTACTGTTCAGATAAATGGCAAACCCTTAGAGCTCAAAGTTGATACAGGTTTCAAATGCAATGTTATGTCAGCAGAAACATTTGCCAGAGTATGGTAAAGGTGAAAGGCTTGATTTGGCAAAGTGTGTGAAGCTTATTGCTTATGGAGTCGAAATTCAAACTGAAGGCGTAGAAGTGCTTTCATGTTCCTTTGCAGGAAGAAGCTACGATTTATTATTTTATGTGGTCAAGAGGCATGTCCATCCATTAGTAGGGCTCAGAGACAGTTTGAAAATGGGACTGCTTTCATTTAGTAAGGGAAGTCCATCATGTTAGCTTAAAAGACCACTACTCTAATTTTGCCCAGTACATTTTTTCTACCTATGCTGATCTGTTTGAAGATGAATTAGGCAAACTTCCAGTTGTGTACTCCATGAAGTTAGACCCCCAGAGGTCAGTCCAGTTATCAGGCCAGCATGAAAAATCCCAGTAGCCATGCAGGATGGAGTCAAGGCCGAGTTAGGTCAAATGGTGCTGCAAGGTGTGATTTGTCCAGTTGAAACTCCAACTGAATAAGTGTCTTCCATGGTGGTAGCTCACAAGAAAAGCTCAGATGACATCAGAATATGTATTGACCCATGAGATTTGAACAAAGCATTAAAAAGACCTCATCGTCCAATGTGTGTAGTCGAAGTCACAGCATTGATGCCAAATGCCACTATTTTTTCTGTCTTAGATCCAAAGAGTTCATTTTGGCAAATTCAGCTTGACAAGAAATCCTCATTGCTCACTAATTTTATTATTCCATTTGGCAGGTACAGATTTTTTGCTAATGCCATTTGGGATAAATTCTGCAAGTGAAGTCTTTCAACGTGGAATGGAGCAAATTTTTTCTGGGTGTCCTTGTGCTATTATAGCAGATGTACTTGTAGGAGGTCGTGATGAAACAGAACATGATAGAAACTTCAAAAAAGTTCTGGAAAGGGCACATCAAGTGAATCTTCAGCTCAATGCACAGATATGCAAGTTCAGGTTACAAGAAGTTACTTGTGTTGGTCATTTATTTACAAGTACAGGCCTACAACCAGACCCTTTAAAACAAATGGCCATTCTTGAGATGCCAGCACCAGACAATGTTCAAGCCCTGCAATGTTTTCTTGACATTGTCATCTACCTAGGCATTCCAGACTTGAACCAACTTTCAGCACCACTCAGAGAGCTGACAAATAAAGATGTATCCTGGTCTTGGTTAGAGCAACACCAAAGGGCATTTGATGTCCTGAAGCAGAGAATTGCTGGTCCACCAACACTACTATGATGTTCACAAGCCAGTAACACTTTCCTGTGAGTCTTCAAAATTTGATCTAGGTACAGTCATTCTAAAACCTGTTGCTTATGCATTGAGAACTCTTAGCCAAACTGAGATGCAGTATGCCCAGAGCGAGAAGGAGCTTTTGGCAATTGTTTGCATGTTCGGAGTTCCATGATTATGTTTATGGTAGAGCTATCCAGATCGAAACAGACCACCAAACTTTAGTCACTATCTTGAGAAAGCCTGCACATTCAGCCCCAGGCAGACTGCAACGTATGATGCTGAGATTGTAAAAGTACAATTTCAGTCTTGTCTGCAAGAGAGGCAAACTTCTTTATCTTGCTGATACATTATCCAGAAATGTCACAGAACAGAACGAGACTGTGAACCTTGATTTTGAAGTCATGGAAGTGAGAAGTTTTTCTTCTACATGTCCTGATGAGCTGAGAGATCACACAGCCCCAGATCCAGTTTTACAAAGGCTCATTCACTTTGTCAATCAAGGGTGGCCGTCAAAGCAATCTACTTTACCTCAAGAAGTGCAACCTTATTTTCCATACAGAGGTGAGATTTTAGCTGACACAGGTATCATTATGTAAGGTCCAAAAGTGATTGTTCCAAAGTCTTTGCAACCTGAGTACATTACTGTCTTGCATCCTGGCCACCCAGGCGCAGATTCTACTAAAAAAAGGGTGAGAGAACTTGTATTTTGCCCCTCTGTGTCAGAAGACATTGAGAGAGCACTTTTTTCTTGTTCAGTGTGTAATAATACAAAACCACATCAACAGAAGGAACCACTTCATCTTAACCAGATTTCAAAACTATCCTGGTTGACAGTAGCCACAGACATTTTCAAGTGGAGTGGTCAGCATTATTTGGTGTTAGTAGACTCCTATTCCAGTTGGTTCGAGGTTGACCTACTTCCCAGCCTATCACCCAATACTGTCATTAGAAAATGAAGCGTCATTTTGCTGTTCATGGTAGTCTACACACAGTTATTTCTGACAATGGCACACAGTTTACAAGCCAACAGTTCAAAAGATTTGCCGAAGAATGGGACTTTACTCATGTCACAAGTAGGCTAGAGTACCTAGAATCAAATGGCTTGGTAGAACATGCATTTCAAAGTACAAAATGATTACTTGAGAAGTCAAAATGAGATAATTATGTTTGTTATGTTGTCCTATCTTGCCTTCATTCTTGCTGGTTAGGTTCGGAGCCAAAACTTGGCTCCGACTCGGATGCATACCAAAGCTCGAGAGCTTCAACTGGCTCGAGGGTACAACCTATCCCATGATGCTTAGCAGGTCCCCAGATCCCATTTGCCACTTGAAGCATCAGGAGTGTCTTTGCTGGCTCAGGCTAGTAATTACATTTATTATATATCTTTTACTATATTTTTTCACAATATCTTCCTATTAGACTCTTTTATACCTTCCCAGTCCAAGTAGAGTGCTCGTGTGTGTGTGTGTGTGTGTTGTTTTATTACTTGGGTGTGTCTTCGGCTGTTCTCTTTGGGGCCTTGTTTTTTCCCCTTGTTTTTTCTCTTATTCCCCTTAAAGAATCTGTTTAAGTTAGAGGATTCTTTCTTTTTATCCCCCTTTTTTTCTTCAGGGCTTCTTCCCCTTTTCTTTAGGAGTCACCGTTTAAGTTAGAGGCATCTCCTCGTCTTAGAGGAGACTATCGTTTGACTTAGAGACTTCTCCTCCTCCCACCCCTTTTCTTCCTAAAAAAAAAAAATCTCTTTATACTTGCTTCTTTCTGTTCTAGTTATTGTAGTGATTGTAATTATTATTACCTGTTATTGTTGTTGTCGCTAGTAGTTGGTTTATAAGATGACTAAAGAATCTGTTAAGGAGTCAAGACAATCTGGTTTTAAAAAGTGTGATTTATGTACCCAGAAAATGTCTCTAATGGACGGACACACAAGTTGTGTGTATTGTTTAGAAGCAGTCCATCTCCAGGACTCTTGCTCCATTTGTCATGGCTTTAGTGCAAGGGTTTTACAGGAGAGAAGAATTAAACTCTTTTTGAGGGGTTTGTTGAAAGGCCCTTTTGAGGAAGGTAATCAGGCCTCAAAATCAGACAAGACAAAAAAGTCCGCTTCGTCGGCTCTGGTGTCTGAGCCATGAAGCAGTCACAAGGATACACTATCTTCGGAGCAGAAGGTTCTCTGTTCCGACAAACCTGGCCCTTCCTGTGTTCCATCTGAGTCTTCGGAACCATCGCAGAGCCAAAAAAGTCATCGGTCACTGTCATTGGAGCCAATACATTTGGTGCTGCAATCTCCTTTATTACAGTCTGTGGCAGGTAATCACAAGTCATCGACCCATTCCTCTTGATCCTCCAGATTATTGGACAATGACATGGAGCGGATGGTGAAGAGGTTGCTGCAGATGCGGGCCCAAGCAGAAATTCTTTCAAGCCCAGCCCATCGGATCGTGGAGCCAACCACTGTATCTCAGATACCATCTATTCCTCCTCTGACTCGGATGGGTTCGGAGCCGGAGTGTCAGGAAGTCGTTGTGCTGGAACTGGCAGAGCCAATAATCACCCACAATATCTCGGTTCCAATGTCTGCTCCAATCTCGTCGATGCGGTCTTCCATCGAGGATCTAGGAGCCGACACTCCCTGGTCTGCTCCGGAGGGGGAAGAGTCGAGTCGGACCCTTGTCGGAACAGACCCTTCCACTCGGCCACCTCAGCCGCGGAGCCACCCTCCACGGCACCAGGGAGATCTCCTGGTCCTTTGGGACTGGAGTCTCTCTTATCCCAGGATCGCGGTGCCTTTGAGGTTATGCAGAGTGTGCTCTCCACTGAGTCTACTCCACCTTTGACTCCAGCCACTCTTCCACTTAAAGGGCCGGCATCTACTCTGGGGCTGATGGAGGGATGATGAAGCAGTAGAGAGTCAGTTCCCCAGGAAGCCCCAATGGGTGGAACCTCCTCTTCCGACACCTCCTCGGAACATCCCCACTGAGGAGGTCCCTCGGAAGAAACAGTGTAAGAGGAAGCACATAGACTCCCCTGAGTCTGTCACTTCTGATATCGACTTAGAGGATTCAGAAGGGTCCCCACGTTCGCCCTCTGTCTCTTTTTCAGACATCCTTGAGATCCTTAAGCAGAGGATCGGCTGGAAATCCCTCTCCCCTTCTGAGGATGAGTCTGTATACCTGGAGGCATTTGGCTCTCGCCCCTCCACCTCTTGGGTATCTCCGCCCTTCGACCCACTCCTGGTTGTTATGAGTTGGAAGATGTGGAACACTCCGGAGTCAGTGGACCCTGTTCCGAGAAGGCCAAATAAATTCATTATGGCCCCAGAGGATAGACAATATTTAACAAAGGGAGAGCCAGTAGATGTGATGGTGGTGGCAGCAGCCACAAAGAAGGAGTTAGCTGAAACATCTGCATCTGTCATCCACAGAACAAGGAGTCTCATACAAGAGACAGATACGGGAAGTGTAGGTTGTCCTCAGCGGCCTTTACCTTATGGTCACTGAATTACATTTCCTCCGACTCCAGAGGGATCTCCTGAAAGAGCTGGGAGATACCCTACAAGGTGCTACAGCCCATGGGTCTATCGGATAAGATAAGTTCCCAGCTTGCGACCTTAACGTCTATCACAAACTCCTCCATGCGCCTCATTTCCTATGCAGCTGATGGAGCGAGCAGGGCCACAGGCACAGGAATAGCTCTTAGGAGACATTCCTAGATGCGCCTTTGCGAGTTTGCTGAACCCTTCAGATCTTCCTTTATTAACTCCCCTTTTGATGGCTCGTCCTTATTTGGGGTGAAAGTAGGAGACTCTCACCAGGAGCCAGCAAGACGGCAAGACTCTATCTGCCATCTGAGTGCGTTTTTTTCTGCCCCTACCAGACCTTATCCTAAAGGTCAAAAGAGTGGAAAAATGTGCTTACGGAAGTCCAAAGGAGCCTTGACAGATGCTCGTGGTGATCTTTCCCCTAGGGGGCGGGGGGGGTAACAATGGAAGATGCCATCCACGCAGCGGGAGGGGGGGGGGGGTCCGCAGAACCAGGGTGACAGAGATACTTTCTCTGGTCTGCCCTTCCAGCGCTCCTGAAAGGAGGCCCGACTGTCCACCTCTGGAGGCAGTCGGGGGAAGACTATCTCTGTACCCCGAAGCCTGGCTGAAATTGACTCAAGGCAAATTGGTACAGTCCATTATATCCAGGGGATACAACATTCTTTTCCTCTGTCCACCTCATCCGTCAAAGTCTATCCCAGACATTCCACCCGGTTGTTAGAAAGAGTCATCCAAGAAGTCTCCGCAGACCAGATCCAATCCGAAATTTACTCAAGGTTCTTTTTAGTTCCAAAAAAGACGGGACTGGAGACCAATATTGGATCTCAGCAGATAAATAAGTCGGTAAAGAAGGCAAGTTTCGGATGGTAACACTACAGTTTATACTCCCTTTTCTGGGACAAGAAAATTGGATGTGCTGTTTAGGTCTTCAGGACGCGTACTACCACATAAAGATGGACAGGTGCTCCAGAAGATTTCTATGCTTCCGCCTGGGTGCCAGTCATTACCAGTTCAGAGCTCTGCCCTTTGGCCTCACCACAGCCCCCAGAGTGTTTACTAAATGCACGGTAGTAGTCACGGCTTATCTGAGATGTCAAGGATTCCAGGTGTTTCCATATTTAGATGACTGGCTCCTGATTGCCACCACCAAACACCTACTAATCAGAGCCAGGGACTCCACCAACCACTTTTGCTCAGAACTAGGCATTAATATGAATACAGAAAAATCTGTCTTGTTGCCATCACATCATAGATATAAATGCAAACGATATGGTAGCAAAATTGCCTCTAGAGGATACAAATGCTACGCAGTCAAGTATCTATCCTAGTCAAAAAGAAAAAGGTACAAGCAAAATTTGTCCTCAAGGTCTTAGGCTCAGTAGCAGTGGCGATAACACTAGTCCTACTGGCATTACTACATATGCGGATATTACAGTGGCTACTCTTCGCTCAATGGTCCGTACAGGAGTTACCCATGTCTCACAAGATTCTCATTACAGATGCCTGCAAGAGGGACCTACAATGGTGGCTTCAGTCTACTCAGGTAACAATGGGCAGACTATTTGTACTTCCCCAACCTGTCGCTACAGTAACCACATATGCGTCCCAGATGGGGGGGGCATTATCTGGGACAGACTATCCAAGGGGTTTGGAAAGATCACGTGTACCATTTGCACATCAGTGTCCTAGAGATGAAGGGCGGTGCTTCTGCATTGCAAGCATTTCAGAATTCTCTTCCCATGGGGACTATTGCAATTCAGACAGACAATATGTTTGTGGTGTGGTACATCAACAAACAGGAGGGAACCAGATCCTATCCCCTATGTCAAGAGGCCCAGAGAGTTTGCAGTGGGCAATTTCTTCTCAGTGCATGCTGATGGCAGTGCACATCCCGGGGAAATCCCAACGTAATAACAGACAGGCTAAGCAGAGCAATTCTCATGCCTCACGAGTGGTCCCTAAATCAGGAAGTTGCAAATTAAATTTTTCGCAAATGGGGCCAGCCTTGCTGTGACCTTTTTGCCACTCCATTCAATGCCAAATGCAGCAACTACTTTGCCCTCATTTCCCCTCTGGGAGAGTGACTGAGGAATGCACTCGTCCACAATTGGCCCCCGGTACTTCTTTATGCTTTTCCCCCGTTTCCATTGATTCTGAAGGTTATTCAGAAAGCCAAGTCATTGAGTCACAGGTTAATTCTCATTGGTCCTTATTAGCCTTGTTAGATTTGGTTCCCCTTTCTTTTGCCCCACCTTCAGGAGGACCCGTGGATCCTGGACCCAGTGCTGGATCTTCTGACGCATCAGTCAGGAACACGCCAGTCTGCTCTTCAGAGCCTCAAGCTGACTGCTTGGTTACTCCACTTCCAATTTTAGCAAGGCTTCCAGAATTATCCCCTGCAGTACGTCACATTCTGGTTTCCTCACACAAAAAGATGACTAGGAAATTTTACACAAGCAAATGGAAGAGGTTCTCTTGTTGGGCCGTCAAAAAAACATAGATTCCTTTACTGCCCCCTATACCTTCAATTTTGGAATTTCTAACAGAAGTCTTTAATCAAGGAGCAGAGGTGGTCACTATTCATGTAAAATTAGCCGCTATATCAAATTATCACATGGGAGACCTCGGAGCCAATGTAATGTCCCATAGATTATGCAAAGCTTTCCTCAGGGGTACCTTTTTGTTAAGACCACCCTTAAGAGAACCTCCCCCCCATGGGATCTCTCTTTAGTATTATCATGCCTGATCCTTTCTCCCTTTGAACCAGTATCCTCTTGTTCACTAAAATTCTTATCTTGGAAAACAGTCTTTCTAACAAGTTACTTCAGCTAGGAGAGTTTCAGAGTTGCAAGATTTGTCTGTCCATTCTCCATATTTGATTTTCCATAAAGATAGAGTTTCCCTCAGAACAAATCTTTCCTTCTTACCAAAAGTTTGTTCTGAAGCAAATTTAAACCAATCGATAGAATTGCCTGTGTTTTTTCCTAGCTATGACAACAAGGCAGAATATAAGCTTCACCAATTGGATGTGCATAGACAGTTGCCTTTTTACTTGCACAGGACCAAAGATATCAGAAAGTCAGATCAGTTGTTTTGTTTCCTATGCAGAAAACAAAAAGGCTTGGCAGTCTCAAAAGTTACTTTGTCCAAATGGCTTACTGAGTCAATCACCTATGTCTATAATTCTCATAATAAAGAACCACCAAAGAAAGTAAAAGGACATTCAACTAGAGCGGTGTCTACTTCCATTGCCTTTCATTCCAGACTTTCATTGGATTCAATTTGTGCTGCTGCTACATTGGTTAATCCTCACACCTTTATCTCTCATTACAAAGCAGATGTGGCCTCCCGGAACAGGGCATCCTTTGGTTCCACTGTCCTGAAGAGTTTATTCCCTTGAGCCACCCAAGAAAAAGGTGCTGGGGGCTCTGTCCCAACCAGCAAGAGTGAAGGCGAGATAGGACAATATAACATAAAGGAGTTATGTACTCGCCATAATGTTACATGTTTGTTGTCCAGTATCTCGCCTTCATTCTTGCATCCCACCCATCCATCCCCCCTCCTGGAGGATCTAGAGGACTTTACAATTGGCAAATATGGTCTGATTCCCTTCTTGCCTATTTACCTTTATAACTAATATAATTTTTCCTTTCTGTATGTTAGCATAGTCTAGGGAATACTCTCTCAAACAAGATCTGGGGAACAGCCGCTAAGCATGATGGGATAGGTTGTACCCTCAAGCCAGTTGAAGCTCTCGAGCTTTGGTATGTGGCCGAGTCAGAGCCGAGGTTCGCCTCCGAGCCCAACCAGCAAGAATGAAGGTGAGATACTGGACAACTGACATGGAACATTATGGTGTGTACATAACTTTTTCTTGAATCTCAGAAATGTTCCTCATTATAAACATCTTGGTTCACCTGCTCAGAGACTTCTGTCAAGACAGACTAGAACCACATTACCAATCAGTAGTCAATTGTTAGTTCCATGTGTCAAGAACAACAGAACAGTGAAAACCAATCTGTTGAAGAAATGCCTAACCTAGAAGTCCTACTATGATAAGACCAGCAAACTGCTAAATCCAGTACGAGAAGGAGACGTGGTAAGGATGCAAAGGTCCAGAGGTTATGACTGGGTTGGTGTCATGAAAACAATTGGTCCAGAGCCAAGTTCATACATTGTGGAATCAGAAGGAGCAGTTTGTAGGTGGAATCAGAAGCATTTGAGACCGGTGTCTGAGCCTATACCACAGTACCTCGCCTGTGAGAAAGACTTTATCTCAGAGTGAGTTGTCTGGTGTTCCAAATCCACAAGAAGTTCCAGAGGACATTCCTGTTCCTATAATGAATCCAGAAGTTCCTGATATGAGTTGCGCACCGCAGACTGTCCCTGTTTCTACGTTTGGTCTAAATTGCTATGTTACGAGAAATGGTTGCATATCTAAACAGTGTAGCAGATACGAAGCAACTTGGACATGAACATTGTGTTTTGTTTCCAATATTTATAGTAATATATTTTTTCAAAGGGCAATATTTTTAAGAGGGAGGATGTAGATCAATGTTTGTGTATATACCTTTAAGAAGCTATCCAAGGGGTTGCACAAGAGTATAACTGCTGAGCATGTGCAAGTTAGACTGCCATTTTTATAGTAAGCAGTTGAGATGTAAGCATGTGTGTATGTATGTAAGGTCTGTATATTAACTACTTCATTAGTATTTAATGATGCTGCTATCTATCCTAATGTGTTTCTATGTATTAAAGCATCTAAATAAAAACCCCAGCCTTTTTATCATATGTATTAGACAAATTAGCAACACTCAGCTTCTTTTTCTAGACCTAAAAAGACTGCTAGGAGACCTCTTCAGTCTTAGACTACTAGATGTCCTTCATGGATGCATCTGCAGTCATAACAAGTGGGTTGTCCTGTCGTCAGGCAGCCCTGCAGTCGGCCGGATTCCAAAGTCCGGGTCCGGCTTCGGCTGATGTCGCACTCCACCCGACGTCATCTCTGTTGGTCTTCGGGTATATAAGCATCAGCCGACGCCATTTTCTTCAGTCTTTCTTGCCGCGTGGCGCCCGAAGCAGAAGCTGTTCGCAAGTGCCGGTCGGTCGGATCCAGAGATTACTTCTACCGAATACTACTTCGAAGACTTCTAAAGCTAAGTACCCCGTTGGGGACTCTTTCTTGCCTCAGCCGATGTCAGAAAAAGTTAACAATTGTTTAACCTGTGGGAAACAAATACCTCATAAAGATTTCCACTCTTACTGTCTGCCTTGTTTAGGCCCAGCCCACGACGTAGCAGCCTGTTCGGCCTGTGCCTCTTTCAACCGACGAACGCTTAGGCGTCGGTCGGAGTTTGCAGAACAGTTTTTCGGTTCTGATTTTGCGTACATTATGCCGCCGGATCCTCCGACTACCCAATCTACCAAAAACGCAAAGATAAAGACCGACACTCGCGGTCCGCGGTTTCGGCCGAAACCACGGTAAAGCAAACCACGAGTGTCTCGGTTTCGGCCGAAACCGAGAAAACTGATCAAAGTACAGCTGAACCTATTCTTACAACTGAGGCCCCTGCTACAACTCTTGAATCGACCTCAGAAATTTTACCCACTACGGTGGTTGACTTATCAGACACCATCCCCTTGGATGTCTCTACCCCAGCACGTGGTGCTGCTAGGCCTCCAGCAGCCATGTCCATTAAGGCCTTCGCCTGGGCTAAAGCAGCCAAGACTACTAAAACAGTGCCTGTTAAACCCCCCACATCCAGGCCCTCTTCTAGTTCTCAAATGCTTTCTTTGGCAGAAGATTTAATTTCTTTAATTAGAGGATCTCAATCTCACCCAGACAGGGCCTCTCAGCCCCCAGAGAAGAGACCTAGGGCAGAGCCCCCTGAGCCAGTGTCTTCTGATGATTCTGCTGATGAATCAGATATAACTGACCAGCCAGAGGCTCCCTTCTCCAATTTTGAAGATTCTGATGCTGAAGAATCCATTCCAGCTGCTTACCCAACAGAAGAATTCTCCTTTGGGGAAACCTTGCATGCCATGCGAGAACAGTTCCAATGGCAGCAACAGGATTTTTCAGACTCCAGAAAAAGACTTAGGACCTTTCTGCACCTCCCTCAGCACAGGCCCTTAGCTATACCTCCTGTTCTCTCTGTGGTGGATGATGCTTTCAATGATGTTTGCTCCGCTCCAGATTCTTTACCCCCAGCCCCTGCCAAACCAGACAGATTTTACAGGGTGCCAGATACTCATCACCATCTTTACAAGGCCCCACTTGCAGACCCAGAAACTATATCCCAGGGTCCCAAGGCAGTAGCCGCGACCACAGCTAAAACCCTATTCCTTCTGAAAGGGAAGCAAGGTCATTAGACAGATGGGGTAAAAGGTCTACACTTCAGCTACTCTCTCAGCTAGAGCTTTAAACTGTCAGTTTCACATGATACAATACCAAGAGTTTATGCTTGATCAGTTAACTAAAAAACTAACCACCGATGAATCTCTTGATAAGAAATATGTATTAGAGATGGTAAATAACATTCAACAGGTTAGCAACCATTCCTTAAAATGTGGCTATGATGCACTGGAGGCTTCATTTAGATCAGCCATGACAGGCACAGTGATAAGAAGGCATGCATGGCTAAAGGAACAAGCTTTACCGGATCATGTTAAAGCTAAGTTGCTAGATGCTCCTATGGACAAGACAAGTTTGTTTGGTACACCTGTCCAGCAGGTTATGAAGAAAATGGAAGACAAGGCAAAATCTGTTCAAACTGTTAAAGATTTCTTGCAGGTTCAACCCCCAAGGTTTAGCAGGAACTGGCCTGCCAAAAATTGGTCCTTTCCTGACTCCTCAAAATTTCAAAGGGGCAGGAATAGACGTTCCAGAGGCAGAAACCAATCCAGAGGAGGTGCCTACAGAGGACGACAGTGGCAAGGTAACAACAGAGGCACAGACACAGCCACTGCCACTACATCAGCACAACCACAGTGACTTAATCCTAAATCCGCCTACCAGGGAACAAATAGCAGCTCCTCTAGGCGGAAAGTTAACCTTATTTTCAAAGAACTGGCACTACATAACAAAAGACAAGTGGATTTTACAAACCATAGATCAAGGTTACCGGTTTCACTTCCACACTTTACCAGTCAAAGAGGAATGCCAAATCTACCTCCAAATCAAAAACAGAGGCTCTACCAGATAATGGAGTTAGCAAACATGAGAGCTGTGGAAAGAGTGCCAACAGCAGAACAAGGAAAGGGTTCTATTCCAGACTATTCCTAGTTCCAAGAAACGGAAAAAGTTGGAGACCAATCCTCGACCTGTCCACCTTAAATACATACATCATTGTCCCAAAATTCAAAATGCTGACCCTACAGCAACTTCTTCCCATGCTGGGCAAGGAGTCTTGGCTGGTAACTCTAGATCTCAAGGAGGCATACCTGCACGTCCCCATTCGACCAATCTGCAGAAGATACCTCAGATTTCTTGCAGGATCAGAGCACTATCAATTCTCAGCATTGCCCTTTGGCTTATCTACTGCGCCCAGAGTATTCACAAAATGCCTGGCATCAGTAATCGCCCATTGCAGACTACAGGGAATTCAAATTTACCCATACCTGGACGACTGCCTGCTACAAGGGGACAACAAAAGCAAGCTGACAACAGATTTACAAAGGGTCATTTACTTGCTACAAGGACTGGGATACACAGTCAATTTACAAAAGTCAAGGCTGATACCATCCCAAACAAGGACATTTTTGGGCGCGGAATTGGACACAGTACAACAAATGGCATTCCTGACTACAGAAAAACAAAAAGAACTTCCTCTTTACTTCTTGGCACTAACAAAACTGAACAAGTTAACAGCAAGAAAAGTTCTGCAGGCCTTGGGCTTCATGGCATCATGCATAATCTTGGTCCCATTTGCCAGACTACATATGAGGAAACTACAGTGGTACCTAAAGAATTTATGGTCCCAACACAGACACAGTCTAGAAACAGAAATCCCACTAATTCCATGCTTAAAACAGGAGTTCCTATGGTGGGCTCAGGCATGCCAGTCAAACCCAGGCCTACCCTTTCGCAGATGTCAACCAAGCCAGACCATCACAACAGACGCTTCAGACCTAGGATGGGGGCCCACATGCTGGACAAATGCGTGCAAGGATTGTGGACACAGGATCAACTTCACCTGCACATCAATCTAAAAGAAATGCTGGCAGTAAAACTGGCAATCCAAAAGTTCAAACCATTTCTCAAAGAGGGCCAGTTGATGATAAGGACAGACAACACCACAGTCATGTGGTACATCAACAAACAGGGAGGCACTCATTCATACCCCCTATGCAGAATGACCTTGGAGCTGTGGACCCTGGCACTCAGCTACAACATTCAGTTACAGGCAATATTTGTACCGGGGAAAGACAATACTCTAGCAGACACATTAAGCAGAACCACTTCGGATGCCCACGAATGGAAGCTGCACCCGGACATCTTCAAGGCCATCTCAAAGAAATGGGGAATGCCACAGATAGACCTTTTCGCATCACCTCTCAATCACCAGCTCAAAAAATTCTGCACAAGGACATTCCACCCACTAGCATGGAAAGTGGACTCACTCTCCTTCAACTGGAAAGGCCTAACAGCATATGCATTCCCACCTCTTCCTTTGATACACAAGGTACTACTAAAAATCAAGGAAGAACGTCCAAGGATAATCCTGATAGCTCCAAACTGGCCAAGACAACACTGGTACCCACTACTGAAGAGCATGTCTCGGAACAATATGTGGCCAATACCCCTGATGCCTTCGATGTTAACTCAGAACAACTACAGCATCATACATCCAAACCTAAAAACGCTGCAACTGACTGCATGGAACATCACATAGCAGCAGCTAATCCAGAACTTTCCCAAAGAGTTAAAGACATTATTCTTGAAGCACGCAGACCTTCAACAAGAAGGAACTATGCTGGAAAATGGAAAAGGTTTGTCATTTGGAGTACGGAAAGAGGAAAAGATGTGTCAAACATAGATATGCCTAACATTCTGGAGTATCTGGCCGAACTTCTTCATTCAGGCCTGTCCTACTCCTCCATCAAGATACATGCATCAGCTATTTCAGCAGAATACAGCTTTGATCCACCTGTTTTTTCGCACCCTTTGCTCAGGCAGTTCCTCAGAGGAATCAAGAATGTAAAACCTCCAAGGAAACCATCATTACCAGCTTGGGATTTAAACTTTGTGCTAGAAAGGTTGACACTATCACCCTTTGAACCAGCAGCAACAGCAGACCTACAACACCTGTCATGGAAAACTGCTTTCCTACTAGCAATTACTTCAGCAAGGAGGGTTTCAGAACTTCAGGCCTTAATGGCAGTGCAACCCTTCCTAATCTTCCACCAAGATAGAGTGTCCATGAGGACTAATCCTACATTTATGCCCAAGGTGGTATCCAGAGTGTCTTTAAACCAGGCAATCCACCTACCTACCTTCTTTCCCAACCCACAAAACAGAGGTGAAAGAATACTGCATACCTTGGATGTACATAGACAGCTACGCTACTACTTGGACAGAACAAAAATAGCAGAAAGACTGACCAACTTTTTGTAGCCTATGCAACAGGAAGGGAAGGAAAAGCTATTTCCAAACAGACAATCTCCAAATGGATAGGAAATTGCATACGATACTGTTACTCCTTCCATGGAAAACCAATTCCACAGAACATAAGACCTCATTCTACAAGGGCAACAGCCACTACCACAGCCTTCTTACGAGGAGTGGCAACCAAAGACATTATTGAGGCGGCTACTTGGACCTCCGTGCATACATTTGCCAAGCATTATAATTTGCCTCTATATTCCAGATCCCGAGCAGGGTTTGCCACTGCTGTACTGCAAGGGATCCTAAACACACCATAATCTACTTTTATCCTCCTCCCTAGTTGGCTATGGTATTCTACCCACTTGTTATGACTGCAGATGCATCCATGAAGGACATAGTACAGTTTTGTACCTACCATAAATGTAGATGTCCGAACTGGATAGCATCTGCAGTCATGATTACCCTCCCTCCTTCCCCTCTGTGGTACTCCTAGGGTGTTTACCCTCCTAATAGCTAGCTGTTGGGGGGGGAGTCTTTTATGGTGTATTTGTTTGTATATATGTACATATATGCTTATTGTTGTGTTTACCTCTATCTATTTGGAAACATTGGCATCTATCCAAATTTTAGCCTGCAAGAGGGCTACTGGCATCTGGGGCAAGAAACACTGAAGAAAATGGCGTCGGCTGATGCTTATATACCCGAAGACCAACAGAGATGACGTCGGGTGGAGTGCGACATCAGCCGAAGCCGGACCCGGACTTTGGAATCCGGCCGACTGCAGGGCTGCCTGACGACAGGACAACCCACTTGTTATGACTGCAGATGCTATCCAGTTCGGACATCTACATTTATGGTAGGTACAAAACTGTACTTTCTGCACCTTCGTCCCAGCAGTCCTTTGCAGCCAGGCCAGGCACTCTGTGACTACCAGCCTCAGAAAGTGCCATTGGATCAGAGAGGCAGAGATTTTTATTCAAGAATATGTTTCTTGTCTCCAGAAAGGATGGTCCTTGGAGACCAATTCTTTCTTTCCCACTTGAACACATTTCTAAAGTACCATCTTTCCGCATGCTGTCTTTACAGACTCTTTACCCTGATTTCTCCTCAGTCTTTCATGGCCTTACTAGACATCGGAGATGCTTATCTCCACATCTCTATCTAACCTCTTTACAGGAAACTTTAAGGTTTCTCTGTGGCTTCTTTGCACTTTCAGTTCTCTGCCTTGCCTTTTGGACTTTCAGGGGTATTCACAAAGTGCTTGGCCCCTGTGATTGCCTTCTTAAGGGTCAAGGGTATTCAGGTATATCCATACCTGGATGATCTTCTTTTTCTAGCTCCTCTAACAGACCAGCTGACGCAGAATCTGCAGTTTGCCATCCTTTTCCTAGAAAGTCTATGGTTCACCATAAATTTAAAAAATTCTTCCCTGTCCCCTTCTCAAGATCTCATCTTTCTAGGGTGCAGGTTCAGAACAGACCTTACGATGGCTTTTCTTCCAGTAGACAAGATTCAGTCCCTCATTTCCTCCTTCAAAAACCTTCTGCCTCTCTCTCCCATTACAGCCAGGGAGTTTCTGTGACTTATAGGTTTCATGCCATCCACCATACCCATGCTGCTTCTTGCAAAACTCCACATGAGGAAGTTTTAGTGGTACGTAAAATCAGTTTGGACACAGCATGCTCACCCTCTGGAGTTTGTGATGCCTCTTCTGCCATGCCTAAAAAACGAGCTCATGGCGGATTCAACAACTTGCTCTGAATCCAGGAATTCTTCTTCATCTTCCCCAGCCTACTCAGCAGTTGTTCATGGATGCCTCAGACATAGGTTGGGGGCAGCATTTGCATCAAAGAAGGTACAGCACCTTTGGTGCCTTTCTGAAAGGAAAGAGCATATCATCATCAAGGAAATGTGGGCTCTTATCTTAGCTCTGCAGGCCTTTCATCCTCTCTTTCAACCAGGTCCTCTGAAAGTGTTTATGGACAACACCACATTTCTCTGGTATGTCAACAAGCAGAGGGGACAAGGTCTTACCTTCTTTGCAGATTAGTTCTCATGGCATGGGATTTGGCAGTTCAGTACAAGGTGAATCTTCAAGTCGTTTGTATCCCCTATGCTCAAAATATTCTGGCAGACACATTAAGCAGGTCCATGACTCAATCCCCCAAATGGATGCTTCACAGAGATGTGTTTCTGGACTTGGTCCACCGGTGAGTTACACCTCTTCTGTATCTATTTGCCTCCCCTCTGAGCTGACAACTTCCTGTATTATGTGCCAGACTCCCACACCCTCTGGTTTGGAAGGTGATGTTTCTTTATGCATTTCCCCCCTTTCCTCTCATTCAGATAGTCCTGCTGAAGATTCCACAGGACAAACCAAAAATATTGCTGGTGACTCTTTTTCCTAAGACAGCAGGGGTTCCCTCCTCTTCTGCATTTAACCAAGGGCAGTCATCACAAAGTTACCTCACAGAGTGGACCTGCTCACACAAAACATGGGATCTCTGCTTCATCCACATTTGTCAGCCTTATAACTGACCCCGTAGGTGGTCAACTCTTGATTCCTTTCAGGCACCTTTTTTCAGAGGATGTGCTTTGGATTCTGCAGCACGCCAGGAAACCCTATATTAGAAAATCTTACTTATCCAAATGGAAGATTTTTTTGAATTTGGTGTCTTTCAGGTAGTGTGGATCCACTTTCAGTGGATGCTCCAGTGGTTCTTTCTTATTTGTGTGAGCTGCTTAACAGTGGCTTAGCTTATTCATCAGTGAAAGTTCAGTTGTCAGGTATTTCTGCATGTCTGCCATATCTCCATGTTTGACTTCCAGATTGGAGGTAAAACTTTTTCTTAAAGGCGTTCTTCATATTAAATCTCCCATGAAATCAGTTCCACCTCCTTGGGATTTGAATTATGTTTTAGAGAAGCTTACTCTGGCCCCTTCTGAACCTGCAACCTCAGCGTCTTTAAAGTTTTGTGCTTGGGAAAATGGTTCTTCTGTTAGCTTTAACCTCTTCTAGAAGAATTTCTGAGATTCAACCTTTGACTTCTCAGCCTTTCCTGCTTTTTCCATAAGGATAGGATCTCTGCATACCAATCCTTCATTTAGGCCCAAGGTGGTGAATGAGTTGTCTGTTAATCTGTTCAATTGCCCACCTTTGTGCCTTGTTGTCAGTCCTCCAGTGGAAAGATCTTGCACACCTTGGATGTGAATAGGCAACTCGGGTTTTATTTGGATAAGATTAAAGCTATCAAAGTCTGATCTTTTATTTATTTCCATCCCAGGGCTCTGGGTTTACCCATCTCTAAACATACAATTTCTTCTTTGATTTCTAAGGCAATTTTGTTTGTAAGACTCTTTCTACTACTGTTAAGGCTCACTCCATTAGGTCTATGGCTTCCTCAAGTGCATTCTTTAAAGGCCTGGATATTAACTCTATTTTAGAGGCTGCTGCATGGTTTTCTCTGCATACTTTCACCAAACATTACAAGCTGGACACTATTTCTAGATCTAGAGCAGGGTTTGCTAGAGCCATTTTCCATGGCTTTGTGGAAAGCTCTTCTGTTCAAAGCTCCTGTGCTTCTTCCTCCTCCCAGGGTTCCTACTAAGGTTTGACATTCTCCCACATGTAAAGAATATTGCAACATTGAATAGAAAGACAAAGAACAGTTGTGTAAAATATTACCATAACAGTAGATGTCCTTCTCTTTCATGTTGCAGTATTCTGTTCCTCCCTCCTTCTCCCCTATATCTTGTTTTTTTCCTTGGATGGTATTTTATTGTTCCTTAGGTCTGGTGTTCCTTCTAGGGCATTACAGTTCTAGGGATTGTATGTGCGGACATCCTTTTATGGCTGATGTCAGCACATATGTACCATGTCCCACATACCTTGCAGTAGCTAAAAGCTGTTGTATGCTGGCCAGGCTACATTCCAGGTCACTCATCACTCCATAAAATGCAGTTTTGATGTTGCCAATACCTCTTCCAGAGCTGTTGCTTTTGGCTGTGTGATGAGGTGCTACTGTTGCCTTCATCTTCTGCCCTTGTCTGATGACATTAAAGCCAAACTTTTGGATGCTTCTCTGGATAATAAAAATCTTTTTGCAACAGTTGTTACTGACATGTTTAAGTCCCTCCAGGATAAGGGTAAGGCCATGCAGGAACTCAAGCATATTATTGTCTCCCCTATACCAACATTTCAAAGGAATTAACCTAAATCTACCTTTGTTTGTAGGCAGACTTGTCAACATCCCAAGGGTAGGAAGGGGTCCAGGCATATTCCTCCTCATAAGTCCACTCAGACTGCTACATCTCAGAAACCTTCCTTTTAGGACAAGCTTGTTTCTATTTGACATTTTACCTCATCTTCCCCTTGGCCAGGTCTTCTTATTTCTCCACCTTTCCCTGTCTCGCCCAAATTGGCAACAGATCACCTCGGACTTTTGGGTACTGTCTGTCATTCATCAGGGATATTTCATTATATGGAAATCTTTTATCCCCTTTTCAGGCATTCTTCAGCCTTTTCTAGACAGCTCTTTTTCTCAGTGTTTTTTCAGTCCCTTTTGATCAGTACACCATTCTAAATTATTCACACTGCCTACCTTGACCTGGCCAAGGCGTTTGACACAATACCCCCACTTGGGGATTGTTGACAAACTCAAGAGGTAGGGTACAGACCCATATGTCACCCGGTGGATAGCCAACTGGCTCATAGACAGGACCCAGGAAGTTAGAATTGGGGAGTCCTCCTCTACAAAGAGGTCATTCACAAGTGGAGCCCCTCAGGGATCAGTCCTTGGACTGCTCCTTTTTGGTATTTACTTCTTAGAAGTCAAGGTCAATGTCAGTGGTCTTTGCCTGACTAAATTTGCAGATGATTGTAAATTAGGAGCTATCATTGAATCTCACACTGACACAAATGCTCTACAGGAGGGGCTGACACAGACAAACAACTGTTGTCGGAGCCGTGGACTAAAACTAAATGCCAAGAAATTCATAATAGTATCCTTTGGAAAGTCACCTACCCCTGGCACCTATCATATTGACAACTGTGACGCCCGTGCCCTGGCCCAGAAATCAAGGAGCCTCAATCCTCACCACTAACACCACTGAGGGGTGTCTCATGTAGGAGGAAAGGATAACAAATACACACAGTAAAGTGCAGTTTCCCTTAAGAGCACACAGAGCTCACAGTCAGTCCGAGGCTGGTCGCTCCCTTGCTCTCCAGGTCCCCAATAAGACTCCCCACTGGCACAGCTATAGGGTCTAGATGTCAGCCTATTGGGCAAGCTAAAACCTCCAGCACTCTCTCTCTATCCAACCAGTGTTTCATGTCCCTGCCCAAATAGCTGACACACACACACACACACACACACACACACACACACACACACACACACACACACACACACACACACACTTTGAGGAGAGTTTATATAACTACACAGACACTCCTGGGGAAGGCTGGCACAGGTTCTCCAGCTGTGCCCCTTTTTCCAGACTATACGGTAGTACCAGCTCCCACCACCCACTATCAGCTACACAAAGGCCCTTAAAAAGGTGTCCAATTATTAATGTTCAATATTATTATCCAAATGGTAGTATAGCCCAGGGCTAAAGCTATTGGAGTGGCTTTGTACAATTTTTCCAAAGGCATGCAATTACTCTAAAGAGCTTAAATTATCTCTACAAAAACAGCCACAGTTGAAAGGGTTTAAAATATTTAATAACAAATAGTCAAAACACAAGACAATACTTTTACTACACAGTGCTAGTCAAGAGTTCAAAAATCACAGAGAAATACTTAAAATAATTCAGTAGTACAGTTATGACATCATGGAAAAACACTTAGTCTAATTTTTCTAGTTTTTAGCTATTTCTAAGAGAAAACACAAGTCTAAGATAAACTTACATATAGAGCAAGCCAGTGCTGGTGAGTTGGATGGTCAAGACAAAAATTCTTAATGCTCTCTGATTCTGTCTGTTTTTAAAATCGTATTCCTTGTTTACATTATATCATTCTTCACACTTCCCTGGGTTCCCAGGCTAACAAACTACATTTACATTCCTCACCTCTGGGCAGAAACCAGAGCAATAAAGGACATTTATGCATGCGAATTTTGGCCATTAACTCTGACCTTAAAACAATAGGCAGGATGCCTCACTCTAGACTTACTGCCTCCGAGTTTTACATCAGAGGGTCACAACATGCTTTACTTGGTCAGTAGAGTTCACTGTTACATTTTTTCAGTTCCACATGTAACACTATTTTTACCATTTAAGACAACAAGCCTGTGGTTTACTTTGATATTTACAGGTGACAAAATTATCTCCAAATTTCTTTCTGGCTAGGCTGGCAGCCTTCATCTGTCTTCACCCAATCTTCATAACAACACACCCCTTAGAGTTGATCTAGTACTCAGGGACATAGGGGCACACACAGATAGTAATTTAGCCTTTGATCATCATGTGTCTACAGTAGTGAGGAAATCATTCTGTATTGCCAACTTATAAACAAAGATATGGCATCTAAATCCAAGTAAGTCATTGTTCCACTGTATTCGACATTCGTAAGACCTGTCATTGAGTACAGTGCCCCCTTTGGTATTTACCTAACCAGGCATATCCAACAATTGGAACGTCCACAGAGGTTCCTCACTAAAAGAATACAGGGCGTAAGTAATATGTCCTATGCAGACTGCCTCAAGGCTTATCCCTGTATTCTGTCTCCTATAGGCTTTTGAGGGGAGATCTATACCTGGCATACAGGGCATTGTCAGACCCCACTGTAGTGGACCTCCTACATATCCACAAAACAAACAGCACCAGAGTTACCCATTCTAAAGACTTAAACCTTGCCTGTGATATAAATAGGACCTGTTGGAGAGATAGGTATGTACCCCATCTATGGAACAGGCTCCCCATCCATGTGAAGCAGAGTTCCTCCCTAACCCAATTCAAGTGCAACTTGGACAACTGGATGGGAAACAGGAAATTCATCCCTGGTTTGGCACGTATATCTCTAATGGTCACAGGTAACCTGTAAATGGTTCATCTCCCAGGCCCATGCCTACATTTATCAAGGGTAGCAGAACTTGTCAGAGATTTGAGATGCATGGCTAGGCTTAAAAAGGCCCTTGTGGTCATTAGCCTGGTAAACCCCTATGAACCTGTTTCACCCACCCAAATGGGAAGGGGTTTTTACGCCAGGAAGTTTTTGGTTCCTTGGAGGGAGGGACTTGGAGACCACTTCGAGACCAATGTCTCAACACTTTTCTTAAGGTCCCTTCTTTCAGGATGTTATCTCTTCAGACCTTTTCCTCTTGTTCTCCCCCAGGCCTTCCTGGTCTCTGTAGACTTCAAGGATGCCTATCTACATATTGCTATTCACCCTCTGTTCAGGAATTTTTATGTTTTTGTGTTTCTTCCTCTCATTTTCAGTTCTCTTCTTTAACCTTGGTCCTTTTACTGCCTTCTGCTGCCTCGTGTGTATTCACAGAATGCCTCGCTCCTGTCATTGCCTTTTCCAGGCCTCAAGGGATACAGATATTGTCATATTTAGATGACCTGCTTATTCAGACTCCTTTTCCCAGCAGTCTTTTGGAAGATCTTCACTTCACCACTTGTCTGTTTAAGTCCAGAATTCACCATCAGTGTCAATAAATTGGTGCTTACACCTTCCAGGATCATATTTTTCTCGACTGCAGGATTCAGAACATCTTCATGTTGGCCTGTCTTTCTGCTCCCAAGGTTTTGTCTCTGACAACCTAGACCATTATCTTCTTCCTCTGTCCTCTATCAAGGCCAGGGCATTTCTCAGGATTCTGGGGTTTATGATCTCCACCATTCCTATGCTTCATCTTGCCAGGCTTCCTAGGAGGAAGCTTCAGTTGTACCTCAAATCAGTGTGGCTTCAACACTGCCACCCCTGGAGTTCCCTGTTTCTTTACTTCCTTGTCTCAAACTCTAGCTCCAGTGGTGGATTCAGCAAATTTCTCTCAATCCAGGATTGCCCTTTCATGCTGCATTTCCTTCCCAAGAACAGTTCATGGACTCCTCTGACCTGGGGTGGGGTGCTTCTTGTGGCTGTCTGAAAGTTCAGGATCTCTGATCTCATCAGACGTCAGACCATATCAGTGTAAAAAAGATGAGGGCTCTGCTTTTGTCTCTGCAAGCCATTCATTCTCTTTCTCTTCCGGCTCCTTGAAAATCTTCACGGACAATACCACTGTGATGTGGTATATCGGCAGGCAGTGTGATACAAGGATCTTGTCTCCTTTGCAGATAGTCTCTTCAGGCCTGGGATCTGGCTATCAGTTATTATCAGTTATTAGGTGCCTTTTTCAAGGGTTTGGAAACCAGTTCCATCCTTTAAGCTACTACTTGGTCCTATTTTCATACTTTTACTAAGCATTACAAATTGGATGTTGTTTCTGAGCTATTCTGCATGAGTTTGTAGATGACTGTTCTGTGCCTTCCTCCTCCCAGTCGTCTTCTCAACTATTGTACTCTCTTCAGTGAAGAATACTGCAACAGTGATATAAAAGGATGTAGTACAGTTGTATAGAATCTTACCATAGCAGTAGATGTCCTTCTTTTCACTGTTGTATTCAGTCCTTTCCTAGTCTGTTATGGTCCTTGCTCCTGTCTTTTCTTACCCTTGTGGCTGAGGGGCTCTGGCTTCCTTTCCCTTCTGAACTTGTTTCTTCTGCATGTACATCTTCTATGTTGTTGTGGGGGTATTTTGTTCCTCCTTGGACAATTCAGTTCTGAGGATTTGTGTCCATACATCACCTTTATGCCCTATACGCTATGCAGGGAGCATACTTGTGACATATAGCACCTATAAAACCTAAAGGCTTGGGTATACTGGACAGATGTTGGGCTATCCTTGGCAGAAGATCCCGTCAGTGAAGAATACTGCAACAGAAAAGAGAAGGACATCTACTGTTAAGGTAGGACTTTTCACAACTGCACTATCTGAAAGATCAGGTCCATGTTGTGTAAATACCCTCCTTCTACTTCTGGCTTGGTCTAGAGGCTTACTGCCATTTTCTTTATGGCTTTAATAGCACTCAGTAGCCATTGAAGGGAGTGGGATGGGAGGAAGGACTGTCATAGTATGTGAAAGTTTTCTATGTTAAAATGCCCTTTCCTTTGGTAAAGCTTGAGATTAAATAGTAAAAGACTAAAATAGTTTAGCTTAGAAACTTTTTATAAGGAAAATGTGTTTCAGCTGTTTTCTAAGAGGGCACTGGTGGACTGGAACTCCCTCCCTCTGTTGGTCAGAGTAAGAGAGAGAGCCTTAGTGCCTGTGTTGTTAAGTGGTGATGTTTCACACATTAGGCAAAAAGGGCTTTATGCCCATGCCTGCACATGCCATGTTGTATTATTTTAACATGGAGGTAATCTTGAGAAAGCAGTTTGAGATATGCAGATATTTGCATCAGAAGATGAATGTATGATTGATCAGAGAAGAATTTTGTGTACATTGAGCTTGGAACTGCAAGCAGTTGAAGCATACCATCATTAACATACTAACCAGGACAATGATTTTATAAATTTTACTGGAATGTAGTGGAAAGACATTCTGCAGCCTGCTGAAACATTTGAACTGGCAGTATCTACGTCTAACAAGATACAAAGTTTTGTTATGCCTAATTATTGAATTGTCTTTTCAAGTGGGTAAATATATTGCAATAACCAGTGTAGATCTTGTGCTTTCCTCTCACACGTTTATAGGTTTAAAGGCAAGTACTAGGCTAGCTGCTGTTGTGGGCCATTTTAAGCCTGGCCAATTTCCTTTTTGGTGTTTGAATTAACCTATCCCATTTGGTGTTAGACTGATCTTAACCCATCCCATTGTCAATAATTATTTATTACCCCTAGTGATAACAAGTGGGATCATACAGTAGGTAATTTGAATGGACCCTTGCATTGGATAAAGCATTTAGGAGCTGCCTCTGCCCATTAGTACAGGGGGCAGTCATTGGGTAAACTTTTTGTTTACCATCCATAGATCCAAGTTGTGTTTGAATATGGGAAAGGATGAGATTTCTTTTTATGTGGATGGGGAGTCTGTTCCATGGTAGTGGTATCTGCTGTGAGATAAACCTGCCCCCTCCAAACAATTATGTTGATGTTGTGGAAGAGGTTTAGATCAGTAGTATGAGTATTCCTGATGCCATCTGACTTGCTGATGCACAGTAAATCCATCAGTACTGGGTCAGAGGATGCCTTATATGCCAGACACAGGTCATATCTTAGCAGTCTGTAGGATACGGAGTATAGTGACAGGGCTTGGAGTCTGTCCATGTAGGACATATTGTTTAGACTTCGTATGCTTTTAGTAAGGTATTTGCGTGGGTGTTATTTTGTTGAATGCGTCTGGACAGATGCATGCCAAAAGGGACATTATACTCAATGATTGACCTAACGAGGGCTAAGTAAAGGGGTACAATGACATCCTTAGATCTAGACACAAATCCTTTGTTTATAAACTGTGCAATATAGAAGGATTTTAAGCTCCCAAATCTCGAACTGTCAGCTCATAGGGGTGTATTGTCAATGTGGTAGTTCCTCAGTATAGATGACTTCCCAAAGGATATGATATTGCATTTTTTAGCATTAAGTTTCAGTTCGTGATTTTGGCACCATTTGTTTATTTGTGACAAACCTTCCTGCAGGATGGCTAAGTCATTTGGGAATTCAATTAATCCAAATTCAGTTTTCATTTTTTTTCTTTAAATTGTGCTTCCCCTCTTCTTATTGTGTTGGATATTATAGACAAACATGGCAGACTATGATTATCTTGCATATTAAAACTCATAGCATGATAAATTAGTGTAGTTCTTAGCTTGAATTTATCATAGTTCGTACTTTTCAAAATAAATGAATATAAAAAAACTAAACCACAGAAAATAGTATTACAACTTACACAAGTACATTTACACTAATGGGAAAGAATACTTAGACAGAAGCAGAGATATTTTAGAAAAAAATGTATTAAGAATAAAGATTGATCATATGAAAACACAGGAGATACAGTATGGCTTAAGAACAGTGTGAATTTTGCATTTTCTTTAAAGAATTTTAAAGATGTATGGAACAGCCTTCCCCATAAATTAATGGGTTTGCAAGTTGTGAAATCAATCAGAAATACAAGAAACAAGTGTGTGTCAATTGCTTTTTTTACTATTATTT
The DNA here is from genome assembly GCF_019279795.1 of Protopterus annectens. Lineage (NCBI taxonomy): Eukaryota > Metazoa > Chordata > Ceratodontiformes > Protopteridae > Protopterus > Protopterus annectens. The sequence goes on from NC_056748.1 coordinate 604,700,402, forward strand.
TTTTTTTTTACAGTAGGATTGATGCAGAATGAAAATGAGCAGCCTGGTTTGGCCAGGCTGTTGCTACTTTTCTGCCAAAATTATTTTTTTCTTTCTTTTTGTGTTTTGACCCATAGGATCAAACACCATCAGAAGCCTCATTTATACTCACCCACTCTATTATATTAATTTGAGGTTTCAGTGACCAGTATAAAACGGTTAAAAATGTTTGAAATAATTAATGTGGATCTTCTTGCAGGATGTATGATTTCGGGATGCTTTCTTGGTGGCTGATGATCCATTTAGTTTTACAGGCGTGAAAAATATTTGTGAGTGGGGAAATTACATTTTAGCTGATTGTGTATAATTGATAAAATAAGAAAATGAACATTAAAACTAACATACTTACTTTGATTTGCAGCTGACTGGTTAAGTGGTGTAACAATATTTATTATCAAAGCTGGGATTGGCAAAGCCAGAGTAGAAATCTTTGAAAAACAAATAATACAAAATGGAGGTCACATTGTGGATACATTCTCCCCAGTTGTCACTCATGTTATTGTCGATGATAGAATGGATTGTGACCGTGCACTTCGGCTCTTGAAGACTGAGAAGCTAACCCCAGAGGTTGAGTTGGTGAAGTCAGCATGGCTAAGTTTGTGTATTTCGGAGAAAAGACTTCTTAACACTACTGGCTATAGTGTCTTTATTCCAGACAGGTAGGAACAAAGTCACAGCACAGTGAAAAATAATTGGTTTGTTTAGAAAATTCTGGATGATGTACCAGGCCACTGTATTACAATATGTTTATTAAATTCCTTGCAACTAAATTTTTGATGCTTGATATAATTGAAAGTAACATTTTAAATAGTTGACCATGATAGTTGATTACATGTTGTATATGCTCACATCATATAGATAAATACTCAGCCCATCTTTAAACACTCAATGTAAGCCAACAAGCCAGTTTATAGTGATTTTTTTTTCTTTTATTTTTTATTTATGGATTTATTTATTGATTGATTTTTTTTTGATACACCAATGTAACTGTGTGAGATGCTAGGATTTAAAATTATGATTTTTAGTACTTCATCTTTGATAGTATGTCATATATTCTTCCAAGGTAAAGGCACTGTTGTATGTGCAGGATGTGTAGCTTACTACAATGCATCCTTTTGTGCTTTCTCATTCTGCCACTATTTCCATGTATGCTGTCCAGCTCAACTTGCTCTTGATCTGGCACCACCTCAGTGGTAGACTATTTGTGTTGAGTGTTCATATGAGGTACAAGAAGTATTATCCTTTGAAATGTATCCCCTGCCACTTTTTTCAGTGGCTGTTTAGATGCAAAAATTGTAAACATATTCTAAGTGTAAAAGTTACCTGATAAGAGAAGATGTTTTTATATGGATCACTGCCGTAGTAGCCTCTGCTGTATGGGTTGTAGCTTGCTAAGGAATATAATAGCTGGCCAGCTTCCAAAGCTTTCAGGGCACCTTCCTCATGCCTAAACTGTTAGTCATCTCTGGATGCCAAGCCCTTCAGAGCTTTCTTGCCACACAAGACAGTATTCCTCTGTGAGGTTTTGAGGATCGATGGTCAGTTAATGCTGTTACATTGATTGGCAGATAAGTTCCCTTTGGGGGAAAATTTTGCCACTTTTTTTTTTTTTGAAAAGAGAACTTTTTTGTAGAAAATTTAATTAATGAAGCTAGGAACAAGTGTTTTTAATGACTGTCATGGGACTTATGATTGCTTTAAACGGTAGTGTTGTTTTTTTTTTGTTTGTTTTTTTTTTTTTACGTTTGAGGTGAAAAATTTGTCAAAACTATTAAATCTAATTTTAAACTCCGTTTGCTGTAGTAAATATTGTGTTATTTTATTTTTTGAGGCTGGCGTAATTAAGTGCTTTTTACTATTTTATAATGGGGAAAACAGATACTTTTTTTTTTTTTTTTTTTTTTTTTTACAGCTTAATTGTTTTACAGATTATTGCTGCCAGGCTTCCCCAGGAATTGGACACCTTTTTTGACTTAACCATGAAACAACCTACCAGTTCCTCAGATGTTAATCATTCTTACTGCTGCAATAGCTTTTGGCTATTTGGGCTGTAACCTACCCAGGATAAAAAATTATGGCTGCCTCCTATACTTACACTCTGCTGATTAGCTAGCCTCTGGGAGGGAAATCCTCAGCAAAAGTGTAGACATCTTTAGTACATTCCTGCTGTCTTGAAGGAAAACAACTCGGGCTTCACAGGAGCAACAGTTGGATTGATTATATACTGTATCACTATTTTTATCTCATTGCCTCATGGGTTAACTGTTATTTTTTTTAAACAAGAAACATCTTTATTGAATTATTACCTGTGACACAGGAGGAAATCATACAGTTGTATATAAGAAAACAAACCATGTTGATATATTTTCAATAACAAACATTATACACATCACTTATAATCTATTCAGTCATTGTCATTAAAACATTACATAGCTCATTCAATTCCTGCCTTCCCTTAAAGCTCATTCCTCCTCCAAAACATTATTCTGCATCTATTGTTCCTACATTTCCCTAGTTTGTCTATGTAATTTGCTCCTACCGTCTTCTAAAGATCCCACTTCCAGTTCTTTTACCTGTGTTATTATATTCACTACAAGTACAGTTGATCTGTCATATTCTCTACTTCAAGTACAGTTGGTCTAATTTACAGTTTCCATTTTTTAGTAATTGCTTTTTTGGCAGCTACCAGAATTAAACTCAGCAAGGCCTTAGTAGAATTAGGCAGTTCCAATTATGTATTACAGTTAAAAGCAATTTCCTTAGTTACACCAATTTGCTCACCTAGTATTCCTGACAGAATAGTCTACAGGGAATTTTTCAAGTCTGCCAGTTCACTATACTTCCAAAAAATATGTTCCCAATTACCTCTTTCTTTCCTATCACCCCTCCAACATTTACAGTCTACCTGAGGAAAAATTCTTTGGAGTCTGTTTGGTGTATAAAAACACCTATGTGAACACTTCTAAGCAAAGATCCTAAATTTTGTAGACTTTGTTGTACATGTAGGAGCCATACATATATCCTCCCATTGTTTCTTTGTGAATTACTTATCCAGTCTCTACGCCCAATCCTTTCTAACCTCCTCTGATTCCTTTAGTTAACATGCGATATTTTATATGCCCTACTAATTAATTATCCTTTAACAGCAGCTTCGCCTCTAGATTGTAGTAAAACTCTGCCAGTGATGGTCTTTCAGTTAGGATCCCCCTATTCCTTTCTGTCTATACACTGATATCAGTCCTTGGTAGGGAAGGCAATCTCTAGCCTGCAGTCCAAATTAATTATTGGTCACTTCCTTTTCTGTTACCTTTCCCTCTCTAATTATTTGCTCCCAATACCTTGGCTCATTTGCCTGTTTTCTCCAGTAAATTCCACCCGCTTTCCCTATTCTATGCACCCCTAATTGCAGTCATCCCTATTGGTAGAATCTCCTTTCTCCATTCCTGTGTTAGCTTACTTCTTAGAATACGTTCTGCTACTTTATTAATATAATGTTCTGTACAGTTATTGTTTTCCTTAAGGATTTGCATCCACAGTCCCAGTCTCTCATTATTTCTTTAGCTTTCCCCTGTTTTATCATCATCCCTTTCCACTTTGAATTATAACTTTCTGCTTTCTAGAAGGATCAGCTTTTCCCACTTGACTTTTGTCCTCTTCCTCTCCCAGATAAAATCCTTCGACTCTTTATTAATTGCTATCCAAAACGTTTCCTCTGGTTGCTAAAAATATGCCTAATCTATGTATAAAGCTAAAGGGAATTTTAAAAAGATTTTCACTGTTTGTATCTTGCTATCCATACCCGTAAAACAGCGCTTCCAATTTCGTAGTTTTTGTATCATTTTTTGTTTAGTCTCTTCCCACATATCCTTAACAAAATCCTGTTTAATTCATAGTCCTGAGTGCTTAAATCTGATGATGTCCTTTTCATTGTTCCTCACAAATGGGTGTTGGAGCCAATCCTCCGATCTGATTCAGCCTCATCTACCAGACTTCGGATCCAAAACTCAAGCTTCTTCCTCTGCCCATAATGCTCCATTCCATCCCCAACTCCTCAGATCTCATTTGCCACCATTAAGATGGGACAAACAATCCAACTCGAGTCAATAAGCTAGTTCATTTTTCTCACTTTAAATATTTTACTGTGGTTAACATTAATTTTCTGACAACTTTTCTTCCTCCCTCCAGTTCTTGCTGGTGCTAGGGTCTTCCTTTTCCATTTGTTTTTCTGGTACCATTTTCTTTTGGTACTTTGTCCTGTAATTCTTTCTCATATTATTTCTATCTGTGTGTGTGTGTGTGTGTGTGTGTGTGTGTGTGTGTGTGTGTGTGTATGGGTCTACTTTGGTCGAAAACACATTTGGTCAGAAGTCAGTTTCCCCAGCACACTTCACTGAAAGCTCAATTCATCGAAAACTCATTTAGTTGAAAGTTATACATGGCCTTTTCACCACTGTAGTGCGACCCTGGAGTTAGAATATTAAGTAAGGGGGGTATGGGGGGCATAGCCCCCCACCTATGTTAAACGTTTTAAACTATAGACATGTATACTTCTAAGTTAAATAAACTTTCGAAAAGACAACTTATAACTAAACCATGTGTAGGGCTACAACCCCCCCACACCCCCTTACTTTATATTCTAACTCCAGGATTGCACTACAGTGGGGAAATGGCTATATATCACTTTTGACAAAACGAGTTCCGACCAAATGAGTTCTCAGTGAAGTGAGCTTTCAGTCAAATGTGCTTAGTGAAGTCAGTTTCGACCAAATGTGTTTTCGGCCAAAGTAGACCCATATATATATATATACATATATATATATATACATATATATATATATACATATATATATATATATATATATATATATATGTGTGTATGTATGTATGTACGTACATATGTGGATCTACTTCACTTGACCTACACTCATTTGACTGAAACCCAATTGACCGACACCCAGTTGACCTAAATTTCATTTGACTGACAACTCATTTGACTGACTCCCATTTCACCGACAGCTTATAATGCTGAATTTCAACATACTAAATCTTAAACCATAGACAAGCACACTTAGAACGTCAATAACTAACCCTTTCCAGAACTTAAAAACTGCTTACCCTCTTAACAGAAATGTACAACCAAACTAGGTCGTGGACTGTGCTTAACTGTACTATGTACTAACTCCAGGATCGCACTACAGTGGGGAAAAGGGCATATAACTTTAACTTACTTTACAGTACTCTACACACTGCCACTGCTGCTGGGAACTCAGACATTCACTACATTACTTTGGATACTTCCCATAAAAATGTAAAGAGACAAACTCACATTTAGAAACACTACAATATATATCCATATATATATATATATATATATATATATATATACACACACACACACACACACACACACACACACACACACACACACACACACACACACACACATATTTGTTTAAAAAAGAAAGAGTTTTTCTTTTGGTACAACTTTCTTCAGGTTTCCTTTTCTTGCCTGTTTTAACATTTTTTCTGTTCAAGAATACTTCACATTATCTGAACAAAAAAATGTGAGAGAAACCAACCAGTTTCAAAAAGTGCACTTCTTGTGGGCATAAGATACCCAACTCTGATGCCCACAAGAACTATGTATATTGTCTCGGAGCAGCCCACCTTGACTCATCTTGTGCTGTTTACGTGACATTTAACCCCAGGAGGCTCTCGAACTGGAGAAATGAGTTGATATTAAGAGGACTTATGCCTGCTGATGCTAGGGCTCAAAGTCACTAAGGCTTCACAGCCTACCTCTGAGTCCTGGAAACGATCCATTGTGAGATCTCTGAGGGCTTCCTTGGAACCTGCTGAAAAGTTAAAGAAATTCTTGGATCCGATCTCGTCGGATCTGAAGACCTTCGGCTGACCCTCGGATCCACGACACTCTTCGGAACCGACTGGTGCAGCCCATGCTATTAGCTCTCCTGTTCCACCCACTTCCTTCTCATATTCTAAACCTATGGATCTGTCCAGCAGAGGTTGCACACCTGAATTCGTACTGATGCCAGTCTCTTCAGCCATGCCATCGAAGTTATTTGACACTCTGAGGAAGTATTCAAAGCCCCCATCCACTGCTTCATCCAGATCTTCGAGGAGTTTGACAGAGGCAGACAAGGACAGGATGATGTGGAGATTTCAGGGCTCAGATTCAGATGTCCTCCCAGCTCCATCACCTGTTGTGTAAGCGCTCCTGCCCAACAGATTATTTCTCCTTCTCTGATCTGATCTGTGGTCTCGGAGTCTCAGGATTAAAGATCCCTAAGAGGTTTGGCATCTGATCCGAGGAACCTTCCTTCCTCGACTCTGTGTCCCTGATCAGCCCTGCTCCAGCACTTTCAGATCAGGTCAGATCTTGGATCTGAGAGGTTGGCACCAGGTCCAAGGAATTGGGTCTGTCTCCTACTTTGTCAGATCCATCCCTTCCCCCTCGATGCCTCAGATTTCCTTCAGAAGGCCTGGATCCAGGGATGGTCCCATCCTTTCTTCCTCAGTGGCTTTGGTTCTGAGGAGAGGTGGAGAGGTCTCCCTGTGCCCTTCAGCCTTTCAGGTAGTGGAAAAGGCTTTCTGTTTGCATAAAGAGCCGTTCTGTCTGATCTTAGAGCTTGGACCCAATAAGGGCCGAGGGATAGGATCAGAGTCCATTTTTGTTCCTAAGGGTCAGCTACTTCCACTAATGCCTCCACACAGGCCCCCCCCCCTTTGACATTCTCCCAACCACCTTACTGAATAGGGTTCTTGGAAGAGAACTTGTAAGAGGAAGCACAGACTCCCTTATGGAGTTCTTCATGGAAGACCTCAATTTTAATGAGGGATAAGGATCCTTGCTGATCGCCACCTGATGATGTCTCCATTGGGGACATCCTGGAAATCCTCAAACAGAAAGGTGGCTGGTCTTCCCAAACTCCTTCTGAGGAATCAGTGTACTGGAGGCTTTTGAGGCTGGCCCATCTATGTCTTGGGTGACCCCCACCCCCAGACAGATGAACATATTGACCTGGTTTTCCACTGGGCTTTTAAGGAACCAGACACTGTCAACCCTATTCCCAATCACCTGGATAAGTTTTTGGTCCCCCCTTCAGACAAACTTCACTGGAGCAAGAGAATCCCAGTTGATGCCATAGTTGTGGTGGCGGCGGACACTAAGAAGGAGCAAGCAGAAGAAAGCTTCTCTGTCCATTCACCAAACAGGAAGTCTGGAGCGATAGACAGACTTGGAAAGCACATGTACACATCACCCATATTCACACTGAGGTCATTAAATTACCTGGCTCATTTTACTTGTCTGCAGTGAGATTTGATCAAGGATCTTTCAAACTCGCTCTGAGTCCATGTCTGTGGAGGATCTCAAGAAGGTTACTTCTTAGCTGGCTACTCTTTCGTCCATTGCCAGTTCATTGATTCATCAGTGAGGCTGATCTTTCATGCAGCGGAGGGCGTCTCTCCAGCAGCCAGTTCAGGCTTAGCTGTTAGTATGTGAATTTGCTCAACTCTTTAAGGCATCTTTTGTTAATACCCCTTTTGATGTCTCTACCTTGTTCAGGCTATCAGTGAAGGATATGCTTACCCAAAGTGAGCAGGAAGGAAAGACCCTGTCTCCTGTGCGAATCACGTTTTCTACCCTTCAGCGTACCTTTTCTAGGAATCAGTGAGGTGGTAAGAAAATGTGGTTCTGGAAATTTCAGGGACCTTTCCAGGACTCATGCTGGGATACTTCCTCCAGTGGCAGACTAGAATTCAGTGGCTGATGTTGCCCCAGATGCAGAGGGGTCTGCAAAGCCAGGGCTTCAGAGACTCCTTCTCTGATAGGTCCTATCAGCGCTCCTGAAGTGCCACCCAGCTGTCCACATCTGGAGGCAGTCGGGGGTCATTTTTCCCTACACCCTGACATATATCACAAAAAATGCATGGGTGCTAAGTATAATATCCAGGGGTTACTACATATCTTTTTCCCTTACACCTTCTGTCCCAACAAAGAAACTCTCAGATGTTCTACCTAGTCTGAGGGAATACACAGCTCTAGAGATTCAAAAGCTGCTTCAAAAAAGTTGCCCAGGAGGTCGCAACCAAACAAATAGGATTAGGAACTTACTCCCACTTCTTTTTAGTGCCAAAGAAAACAGGGAACGTGGGACCAATTCTGGATCTAATCGATCTAAATCAGTATGTAAAGAAGTCAAAGTTTTGAATGGTTACTGTTCAGTTCATTCTGCCACTTCTATGCAAGGATGATTGGATGTGCTCTGTAGCTCTCCAGGATGCCAACTATCATTTCAGAATAGATAGGTGCTCCAGGAGATACTTGCGCTTTCATCTGGGAGCTAGTCACTACCAGTTCAGACCACTGCCTTTTGGACTCACCACAGCCCCGAAGGTGTTCCAACAAATGCATGGCAGCTCAGTGAGACTCCAGGGATTCCAGGTATTTCCATATCTCAACGATTGACTCCTCACCACACCAACCAGGCATCAACTTCTACAAGCCAGGGATTACTTGCGTCAGATCTCCAACTACCCAGGCATTACAATAAACCATGTAATATCGAAGCTGACTCCTGTACACACTGTGGAATTTATAGGAACTGAACTGGATACTATGACTCAAGTGGCGTCATTACCTCTTCATCGCATCGCATCACATCGCATGACATCATTGGGAAATCTGGTGCGGGACATACTGTCTCATCTGTTCCTTCCAGTTAAACTAGTGTTACAAGCTCTTGGTTCAGTGTTAGCTGCCATTCTTCTAGTTCCTCTGACAAGATTCTTTATGCGAATCTTTCATTGGACTCTGGTGGGTCAGTGGTCCATTCTTTACCAGCCTGTATCATTGCGCATAAAACTCACTCCAATTTGCAAATGTCATGTTCACTGGTGGATCCAGTCAGACAGCCTCTTTCTGGGAAGACTGTTCTCTTTTCCTCCCCCAGTAGTCACGGTGACCACGGATGCTTCCCAACTGGGGTGGGTGGTGGGGCATTTCATGGGAAAGATGGTCCAAGGCATATATTCTGCCTCTGAGATAAAGTTGCATATCAGTGTCTTAAAGATGAAAGCAGTCCTCTTAATGTTGTAAATCTTTCAGGACATTCTCCCTCTAGGGACTGTTGCAGTCCATATGGACAGCATGTCAGTAGTCTGGTGCATCAAACGACGAGGAACCCATTCCTACCCATTGTGCAGAGAGGCCATGAGGGTCTGGGAATGGGCGATCTCTTCAGACTGCTTTCTTATTGCAGTGGACATACCGGGGGAGAACCAATGCACCGGCAGTCAGACTCAGCAGGTCCACTCTGATTCCTCACAAGTGGCCCCTCAATCAAACAGCGAATATGACCTTCAGCTGCTGGTGCCAGCTTTGCTTTGACCTATTTGCTTCTCCCCTCAACAACAAGTGCAGCAAGTACTTCACTCTGATCCCCCCACTGGAGGAGTCACCGAGGGATGCTGTGATTCATGATATACCCCCGGGTCTCCTCTACTCCTATCCCCCTCTGATTCTGGGGTTCATACAGAAACCAAGCAGGCTGAAGAGCTCAGTCATCCTCATTGCCCCTTCTGGCCTCAATAGGTTTGGTTCCTCTACCAAGATATCCTCCATTGATACTGGGGCCCACTCAGAATCATCTGTCTCATCCATCACGAATTCAACATCTCAGTCTCCAGGCCTCAAACTGACCATGTGGTTTTTCCTCTTCCAGTGATAGTCAGATGCTTCATGCTCATTTTCCCAGTCTGTGATATTATCTTAGCCTCTCAGAAAGCATCCACCAAGAAAGTTTACAGAAGCAAATGGAAAAGATTTTCTCTTTGGGCTTCCGATCAGAATGTCAACCCCTTTTCAGTCCCTACTTTGGCCATTCTCCTATTTCTCACTACTCTTTGTAAGGAAGGGACTAGTTTTTATACTATTAAACTTCATTTGGCAGCTATATCCAACTTCCATGTGGGAAATGGAATATTATCTCTGGCATCTTCCAGATTGTTTAAAGCTTTCATGAAGGGAGTCTTCCTCCTTAGATCCCCAATAAAAGATCCCTCTCCTCCTTGGGATTTGACAGTGGTCCTTCAAGGGTTAACTCAGAAACCCTTTGAACTGGCGAACAAATGTGATATGAAATTTCTGTCTTAGAAAACAATATTTTTATTAGCTATTACTTCAGGAAAAGGAATTTCTGAGCTCCAGGCCTTATCACCCAGGCCTCCTTATATTATTTTAAATGAGTAATAGGGTGTCTCTTTCAACCAACCCTTCATTTCTACCAAAAGTGGCTACTGAGACTAACATTAATCAGTGCATTCAGTTACGTGCTTTCTTTCCAAATTTTACTAATAAAGGTGAATATATGCTGCGCCTGTTTGATGTTCACAGACAATTACATTGTTATCTTCACAGAACAAAGCAGTACATGAAGTCTGATTAGCTGTTTGTTTCCTTTTCCCCTAAACATGTGGGTCAAGCAGTTTTCAAAATTACTCTAGCTAAATGGATCACTGATTGTATTTTGCTGATTTATTCTCAAAAAGGTTTGGTTTTGCCTTGTCATCCTAGAGCTCACTCCACTAGATCTACGGCTATTTCATATGCCTTTTCCTCAACAGCCTCCACTGATGACATCTACTCTGCAGCAGCTTTGTCCAAACTTCATACTTTTATTACACATTACAAGTTAGACATTGTGTCCAGAAGCAGAGCTTCCTTTGGTTCAACATTGCTCCTGCATGTCCTTGAGGGCCTCCTGAGAGTTGCATAGAGTAGCTGAGGACTCTGACCCATTTGTGAGGAAGAATGAAAAGGACAACATCAGATTTAGAAGTTATGTGCTTACCATAATTTGCCATCTGTGTTGTCCATTTTCATTCTTCATCACCTTCCCTCCAAGCAATCCCCTGGCCCTGTCACTCCTAGAAGGATCTTTGGATGATATTGGAACCAGCATGTTCCTGGTTTGAACATATTTTTTTTTCTTATGTCTGTTCTGTCTCTATAACACAGTAGGGATACATCAGTAAATTCAACCTGAGAAGTTGGGGATGAAATGGAGCATTGTGGGTAGACAGAGGAGCTCGAGTTTTGGATCCAAAGTCTGGTAGATGTGGCTGAGTCGGATCCAAGACCCATTCGTGAAGAAGAATGAAAATGGACAACACAGATGTCAAGTTATGGTAAGTATATAACTTCTAATTTTATCATGTTCTTATAAATATGGATATTGCTAAACAAACTCCTGTGTGGGTAGATAGTTTATAGCTATTGCCTTTGTTCTGTCTTCATTAATTTTGTATTCTGAAAAGACCTGAAACTATATCATAATGTTCCACAACACTGAATTATCTTTTTCTGGTTGTATCAGGTACAAAATAATATCTTCAAATAAAGCCAACTTTTCTTGATTACCATACCAATTATATCCTTGAATTTTTGAGTCCCTTATTTTCTTTGCCAATGGTTCTAAATATAACACAAATAACAAAGGGGAAAGAGGACACCCCTGCCTGGTTCCTCTGCTCAAAGAGAATTTATCAAAGTGGAACCCCCACTTTAATTTTCACCTCTCATCACTCATATATCCTCCTAATCCACCGTATTACTTTGTTAGAGAATGCAAATGCTTCGGTTTCCCTATTCTGCTTCACTATGTAACGTCGTTGTCCTGTTATTGTTGTCAAATGTTTGCCTTCTCATCACAAAACCATATTCCTCCATATCTATCAATTTTGGCATTTCATTTGCCATTATTTTAGCTATTGTAGACATAAACACTTTATAATCATGGTACTGAATTGAAATGGGCCAATGTGAAGCTGAATCTGATGGGTCTTGACCATCTTTAGGTATTACAAATACCCCAGCTTTCTTCCAGGAATGTTGATGCTTTCTCTTTAAAATTACGGTTATAAAAAAATTTGCAGATCTTTCACTTTATTCCCTCGTAGCTTCTAAACTTCCACAGGAATGTCATCTATTCCTGGAGATGTTCCTGTAGATTGATTATACATCGCTGTTTATCTCATCTCCTCCTATATTAACTGTTAATAGTTGAACCATATCTACCTTTAACCTTGGCATACCTCAGTTTTCCATAAATATTTCCATTTATGCTTTTCCTTGATTTCTTCATTTCTGTACATTGTACAGATTTTCATAAAATTTCAGAAGATACCTCTACAGGATTTCTGGCTATTCTAACTATTAATTGTTGAGCCTCATCGACCACTAACCTTAGCATACTTAAGTCTTCCATAAATATTTACATTTGTGCTCTTTTCTAATTCCAACATTTCTCTGATGTATACATTTTTTTTATAAAATTTTTGAAGTAGTTCTAATACCTTTACAGGAGCTTTGATTATTATTATTATTTTTTTTTGTTCTATGCTCCCTAACGTTGGCAACAACCTTTTTCTGCTGTTTGTTGCTTAAGTCGTTGTGCTAAAAGTTTTTGTGCTCTGGAATTATCAAAAACAGTTACTTAACAGCAATCTTTCTAAACTTATTTATATTATCCAGCTATTCCCTTATTTTCTATTTAGCACTCTGCAGTTACACCTCTTCTTGTTATGTGAGATTCCCCTTATTCTGCACTACTTTAACCTTCGTCAGCATCTCTGAGTAATTTCTATTACTTCTAAATCATGTCTCTTTTTATTTCTACCCTATTTTTAAACTGTTTTCATTTTATTCCACTCACTTGCTATAACCTCTGAAGATATTTCTATTTTCCCTAATAACTCTGGAATAATTTCCACTACCCATTTCTTAAATTCCTCACTCTTTAACAGGTAGGTTTAAAAGCACCACTGCACATTTTAACTTAGATTTATTGATGCATGATCTGAAATGGTTATTGGATGTCAAAATTTTCAATTAAATGCTCATGTTCCTTTGCATTATAATTTCTGTTTAGTATAGCCCAGTTATTGTATCTTGGAGAATGTGTAAAGTATCTCCCGAGTTCCTAATAATGAATTCACATCTTCCTTGCCGAATCCTGACATAAATTTCTTCAGAAATCTACCCCCTTCTAGACTACTCGGGTATATCTTTACTGTTGCAAAAAAATAATTAAATTCCGGTTCCACCTATAAGTGATATTCCCTGCTGAAAGCTGATTATTTCTCAAAAAAAATTCTTAAGCTCCATAATAGCAGTTTTAGTGGAATATAAATATGTTGTTGTAATCCTCTGCCCTTTCAAGTAGCCTGTTCCTACCACAAATCTGCCCTTACTATCTTTTGTCCCTAATATTCTGCTGAATATCTATCCTGAAATCCTTCCTTTATCAAATTTACGTGTTAATTTCTCTCCAAATGTGTCTTCTATTGCATTGCTGTCTAAATTCTGCATTTATTAATATAATTCAATGCTCTTACATTTTAGTGTATACCTATAAGGCCATTTGCATTCCTAAATAATATGGATAGCATAGCCACTAAGTTAAGAATTTATTGTTCTCACCTGTTATGCATGACAGTTTTTTTTATTGTGTATTAGTTGTGTTACATGCACACACTGTTTTGCACATTGGTATTTATATTATAGAGTTGTTTCTTGTCATCTCCATTTGAACCTATGTCACTTTTTTTTTTAATGAAAACCCCTTAAACAAAAAAAAAACATTTTCAGAACACCCTCACAACCCATTAACTTAGAATAGATGCACAAAATGAAGTTTAACCCTCCAGATAGGAACAATTGCTCAAATCAATAGCCGCATCCGCAGATATAAACTAACCTAAAATTAAGGTTATCCATTTTAAAGCGCATGTCAAAGCCTGTGCTCCTCCTTAAACGGATTGTTGTCTGTTCTTTTATTATGTCTGTTTCCCTCCCAGATATGAAAAACTGCTTCTTTGCTTTCTGAAAATCTTGTCTTTTAGCCTTAAGAAAAAGTGCACTGGATAGCTTTAAAAAAAACTAAATTCTACACTGTTCTATTAAATGCATTAAAGTATTGAGGTTGCTTGGAAAGCTGTTGTTCTGTTCACTTCCATTAATTTCAAACATTATTTTTATAGAACTGCTTTCCCTTGTACTTTTAAATTTTACATTTCCCTCAGCAAATGATGCTCCAAACTCTCAGGATTAATTCCTTGCACCTGCAGATATCTCGTATCCATGAAAACATAAAAACAGTGTACAACTGCCATTAACTGCAGACATCATAAATCCTACTCCGCATTTGAAAAAATAAGCCAATATAATTTCATATGCAAGAAACTTAGTATTTCTCATGGCATTCCTCATTCTGCCTTATTTTTCAAGCCTACTTGCTTACAGAAAACACTTTTTGTTTGTTAGTTTAAGCCATGGACATTAATCCAGATATTCACCTGTGCACAAATAACATTTCATCTTTAAATAAAATATAGTACTATTGTAATGTTATATAATATAGTATAATATGATGTATAATATTATATAGTAGGGTGTTGCACCCTATCCTCCTCCCCAACATTGCAGCATATGTTAAACTTTGCCCAACCTTTCTTCTCTTTTTACCTGTATTTCATAAAACTTAAAAAGCACATGTTTACTGTAATATCTTTATTGCATACATCAGTTATTGAAGAGACTCATCCTTGCTGCCATATTTAACATACCCCTGAATACATACTACACAAATCTACTTTACTATATAACATGCTGTTTATGTCGTGAAATATTTTATACAAATACTATTAAGAACAAAATTATTTTGCTTACTGTTTCCCCTTTTATTGCCCTTTGTTAAACTTGTGGGTGGACTGTAAAGCATATACCCCACTTTGTCACTCAAAGTCAACAAAAGACCCATCTTTCTTAGCCACTTTTTCTTGCAAAGCCATATTTAACACGTGATTGATGCTTAATGATTTCACATTTGTTCACTAATTTCAGTGTTGCCAGTCTTCTTCCTGTTCTGTATCTCCCATAGCCAGACAGTGGTTCAAGTCCAAGGTACTGCTTATTTTTCTAGTCAACTCCTGTGCTTTTTTCTCTCTCTTTCTCAATCATTTTCCTTTGGAACATTATAAAAGGTTTCACTGGCAAAGTCTCTCTATGAGCTTTATTGTCAGCAGTATGAGAAGCACAGCCCCCTTCTGTTTGATGGCTCACTTTTTATTTGATAAACTTTTTTTTTACTCTTACCCCAGGATTCATTAACCTCTGTGTCAGCTCCATGTAGAGCCTACACAGTGTGTATCCATGTACACGACCGTGATCAGTCCTTGGCAGCGCACAATGCATATTAATGAACTGCAGCAAGCCTAACAGAGGTTTTGTGGCTCATGCTACTATTGCCGGATGAGAAACCTTGAAGCCCAACATGGATATCAAGTCTGTATAAAGGAGAGAACAGATGGTCTGCTCCAACCCTAAATGAACAGTACACATCACATCATGCGCACCATTCATCTCAACCTCTTAGAGCAAGACGCATGTGGACAAAGGCATAAAGAAATAGGGTTTGGAAAGGGGTAAAAATAGGGTCACTTTTTAAATATAGATATTGCAGACTTAAAAATTGTGAAGAACACTGGGTTTGTAGAAAGCAGCTCTGCTGCCATGCCCCCCTCCCCCAAGGCACAGTACAGATAGTTAGTCAGGCATTCCTCTCAACCTGTTAAGGCAAGACATCTGGACAAAGGCATCAAACATGGAGTAGGGAAAGGGACAGACATAGGGATACTTTTAAATATTTCTCTTACGAACTTAGTGAGTAGATGCACCACTGGGTTTGCAGAAAGCAGCTCGGCTGCCACGCCTCCCAATGCACAGTACAGATCGTAAGTCAGGTGGAGCTGTCAACCATAGTTCTTAACCTCTTGGCACAAAAAAATCTGGACAAAGCCAAAAATAATGAGGGGACAACACCTCAAAAATAGGGACAAAAATTTACATATTGCTCTTATAAACTTAGAAAGTTGCTAGAATAAAAGGTCTTTTTACCATGCACTTTCTGAAATATACACTGTCTGAAATTCAAATGACTGTCATTATTTAGTGAATTCAAACCTCACTGATTTGCCACTGAAATCCAGAAAGTCACAAATTTAATGAGAAACCAACAAAAAATATGAGGCAAAAATCAGGACTTTCTCCAAAAATGTGTACAGGTGAGAGGTGTGCTGTCAACCTCTTAGGCTAAGACATCTGGACAAAGCATGACATATTGTGGGGGCAAAGGGCCAAATATAGGGACACGTTAAATATTGCTGTTATAAATGTAGAAAGTTGATAAAATAACAGAATTTGTGTTAGCATGCATTGTCTGAAGGGCATGAAGTTTGAAACTCAAAGGCATGTCATTATTTAGTCACTTTGATTACCATGGCTGTCTTTTAGAGCAAGAAATAGGGACTAAAGCCATAAAGAATATGTGGGCAATTAAGAATGACAAGTCCGGAGCTACCGCTCAACCTCCTGCCACAGGAAATGTGAATAAAAAGCATATACGAGTCAAAAATTGGACATTCTGCACAGATCCAGACAGTTGAGAGTTATGCATCCAAATGTCTGGAAGTGAGTCTCAGCATTCCAGAGGTAATCCCAGTGATACGCCAGAAAGCCACATTTTTGAAATGGAAAACATCTGGACATCTTAGGAATATCTGAGCAGTTGAGAGGTATGAATGTGAAGTACATGGTTGCTGCATATACAGCAGAAGAGGACATGTCAATAGAAGATGGTTGTTGCAACAACACCAATCACATATCTATATGGTACATTATGGATTGAACAGTGAAAATGTGTCTGTGACTGTTACACAAGGTGACATAACAATGGGGCGGATGTGTGTGTGAGATCAGCATCCTTACATTAATAATGCAGAGGACATCTATCGGGGATCTAACATACACTTGAAGTAGGGTGCATTTTGGGAAGCTGAGGAAAATGATATACCTGATTATGACTGTACTCTCAGCAGAGGTCTCCAGTATGGTGGCCACAGGGAAAAGGATCATGGCAAACATTATAAGACCCTACCACAGTCATGGACAATATTGAATAATACCACCAATAATCCCATGCTTCTGACAGAACATATGTGATGTGGAGTGATAGCAGATGAGCCTGCACGCACACTGGACAAATAGTATGAGATGTCCATGATCTATGAGTGTAACTATGCACACTGTTCTGGTACTGTAGGTATCTGCAGGAGGTGTGAGGAGGGACACTGCTATACCTGTATATGACAATATGAGCACTGCAGGCTTGATGTCCTTCAAGGATGCATCTGCAGTCCTAACAAATGGGTTGTCCTGTCGTCAGGCAGCCCTTCGGTCGGCCGGATTCCAAAGTCTGGGTTTGGCCTCGGCTGGTGTCACACTTCACCCGACGTCATCTCTGCTGGTCTTCGGGTATAAAGGCATCAGCCGACGCCATTTTCCTCAGTCTTTCTTGCCGCGTGGCGCCCGAAGCAGAAGCTGTTCCCAAGTGCCGGTCGGTCAGATCCAGAGATTACTACTACCGAATACTACTTCGAAGACTTCTAAAAAGCTAATTACCCCGTTGGGGACTCTTTCTTGCCTCAGCCAATGTCAGAAAAAGTAAATAACTGTTTAACTTGTGGGAAACAAATACCTCATAAAGATTTCCACTCTTACTGCTTACCTTGTTTAGGCCCAGACCACGACGTAGCAGCCTGTTTAGCCTGTGCTTCCTTCAACCGACGAACGCTTAGGTGTCGGTCTGAGTTTGCTGAACAGTTTTTCGGCTCAGATTTTGCGTACATTATGCCGTCGGATCCTCCGACTTCTCAAATTGTTAAAAAACGCAAAGAAAAAGACAGACACTCGCGGTCCGCGGTTTCGGCCAAAACCGCGGTTAAGCAAACCGCGAGTGTCTCGGTTTCGGCCGAAACCGAGCAAACGGATCAATCTTCAGCCAAATCCATGACTACTACCGAGGCTCCTGCTACCCTAGTTGAATCGGCCTCTGAAGTTTTGCCTACTAATGTGGTCCCTCTAGAATTATCGGACACCATCCCTTTGGATGTCTCTACCCCAGCACGTGGTGCTGCTAGGCCTCCTGCAGCCATGTCTATTAAGGCCTTTGCCAGGGCTAAAGCAGCCAAAACTGCTAAATCAGTGCCTGTTAAGCCCCCATCACACAGGCCCAGTTCCAGTTCTCAAATGCTTACTCTGGCAGAGGATCTCGTCTCTTTAATAAGGGGATCCCAATCTCACCCAGACAGGGCCTCTCAGCCTCCAGAAAAGAGACCTAGAGCAGAGCCCCCAGAGCCAGTGTCCTCAGATGATTCTTCTGATGATTCAGACATTACAGACCATCCAGAGGCTCCTTTTTCTACTTATGAAGATTCCGATGCTGAAGAATCTATTCCATCTGCCTCTCCACCTGAGGAATTTTCCTTTGGGGAAACCTTACATGCCATGAGAGAGCAATTCCAATGGCAGGGACAAGATTTCTCCGATTCAAGAAAAAGGCTTAGGACCTTTCTACACTTACCGCAACATAGGCCCTTAGCTATACCTCCAGTTCTGCCTGTTGTGGATGATGCATTTAATGATGTTTGCACTGCTCCTGATACCTTTCCTTCAGCCCCTGCCAAACCCGATAGGTTTTACAGGGTACCGGACACTCATCACCACCTATACAAGGCCCCACTTGCAGATCCTGAGACTATCTCCCAGGGGCCTAAGGCAGTAGCTTCGACCTCAGCAAAAAAACCCTCTCCCTTCTGAAAGGGAATCCAGGTCCTTAGAGAGATGGGGTAAAAAAGTTTACACCTCTGCTACTCTCTCAGCTAGAGCTTTGAACTGTCAGTTTCATATGATCCAATACCAAGAGTTTATGCTTGATCAGTTAACTAAGAAACTGTCCTCTGATGATTCCTTAGATAAGAAATATGTTTTAGAAATGGTGAATAACATTCAGCAGGTTAGTAACCATTCTTTAAAATGTGGCTATGATGCACTGGAGGCTTCATTTAGATCAGCCATGACTGGCACAGTTATAAGAAGGCATGCATGGTTGAAAGAACAGGTCTTGCCGGATCATGTTAAAGCAAAGCTGTTAGATGCTCCTATGGATAAGGCCAGTCTATTTGGTTCTCCTGCCCAGCAAGTAATGAAGAAAATGGAAGAGAAGGCAAAATCTGTACAAACAGTTAAAGATTTCTTACAGGTTCAGCTCCCAAGGTTTAGCAGGAACTGGCCTTCCAAAAATTGGTCCTTTCCAGACTCCTCTAAATCTCAGAGAGGCAGGAATAGACGTTCCAGAGGCAGAAATCAATCCAGAGGAGGTGCCTACAGAGGACGCCAGTGGCAGGGCAATAACCAGCGAGGCACAGACACAACCACTGCCACTGCAACAGGACAATCACAGTGACTTGGCTCTGACACCGCCTACCAGGGAACAAATAGCAGCACCCTTAGGCGGAAAGTTAGCCTTATTTTCAAAAAAATTGGCACTATATCACAAAAGACAAGTGGATTTTGCAGACTATAGACCAAGGCTACAGGTTTCATTTCCACACCTTACCAGTAAAAGAGGAATGCCAAACCTACCTCCAAATCAGAAAACAGAAGCTCTAAAACAGATAGCTCAATTAACAAAGATGAGAGCTGTGGAAAGAGTACCACCAACAGAACAGGGCAAAGGATTCTACTCCAGACTCTTCCTAGTACCAAGAAAAGAGAAAAGTTGGAGACCTATTCTCGACCTGTCCGCTTTAAACACATTCATCATTGTTCCAAAATTCAAAATGCTGACCCTACAGCAACTTCTTCCCATGCTGGGCAAGGAGTGTTGGCTGGTAACTCTAGATCTCAAGGAGGCATACCTGCACGTCCCCATACGACCAAATTGCAGAAGATACCTCAGATTTCTTGCAGGATCAGAGCATTATCAATTCTCAGCATTGCCCTTTGGCTTATCTACTGCCCAGAGTATTCACAAAATGCCTGGCATCAGTAATCGCTCATTGCAGGCTACATGGAATCCAAATTTATCCATACCTGGACGACTGCCTGATACAAGCGGACAACAAAAGCAAGCTGACAAAAGACTTACAAAGAGTCATTTGCTTACTACAAGCCCTGGGATACACAGTCAATTTAAAAAAGTCAAGACTGATACCATCCCAAACAAGAACATTCTTGGGTGCAGAATTGGACACAGTAAAACAGATGGCATTCCTAACTGCAGAAAAACAAGAACAACTCCTCTTTACTTCTTGGCATTAACAAAGCAGAACAAACTAACAGCAAGGAAAGTACTGCAGGCCTTGGGCTTCATGGCATCATGCATAATCCTGGTCCCCCATGCCAGACTGCATATGGGAAAACTACAGTGGTACCTAAAGAATTTATGGTCTCAACACAGGCACAGCTTAGAAACCGAAATACCACTAATCCCATGCCTGAAACAAGAGTTCCTATGGTGGGCTCAAGCATGCCAGTCAAACCCAGGCTTGCCCTTCCACAACTTTCAAGCAAGCCAAACCATCACAACGGACGCCTCAGACCTAGGTTGGGGGCCCACATGCTAGACAAATGCATACAAGGATTATGGACCCCAGATCAACTGCACCTGCACATAAATCAAAAAGAAATGCTGGCAGTAAAACTAGCAATCCAGAATTTCAGACCATTCCTCAAAGAAGGCCATTTGATGATAAGGACAGACAACACCACAGTCATGTGGTACATCAACAAACAGGGAGGCACTCATTCATACCCCCTATGCCGAATGACTCTGGACCTATGGAACATGGCTCTGAGCTACAACATTCAGTTACAGGCAATATTTGTACCGGGAAAAGAAAACATCCTAGCAGACATGTTAAGCAGAACTACCTCGGATGCTCACGAATGGATGCTACACCCGGACATCTTCAAGGCCATCACACAGAAATGGGGAATGCCACAAATAGATCTATTCGCATCCTCACTCAATCACCAGCTCAAGAAATTCTGCACAAGGACATACCACCCACTTGCATGGAAGGTGGACTCTCTATCCTTCAGTTGGAAAGGCCTGACAGCATATGCATTTCCACCTCTTCCTTTGATGCACAAGGTACTACTGAAAATCAAAGAGGAGCATCCAAGGATAATTCTGATAGCTCCAAATTGGCCAAGACAACACTGGTATCCATTGCTGAGGAGCATGTCTCGGGGGCGAACGTGGACACTACCCCTGATGCCTTTGATGTTAACTCAGAACGACTACAACATCATGCTTCCAAATCTAAAAACTCTGCAACTAACTGCCTGGAACATTACATAACAGCAACTAACCCAGATTTATCCCAAAGGGTTAAAGACATTATCCTGGAGGCCCGCAGACCTTCTACAAGAAGGAACTATGCAGGGAAATGGAAAAGGTTTGTCATTTGGAGCACTGAAAGAGGAAAAGATGTGTCAAAGATAGATATTGCCAACATCCTGGAGTATTTGGCAGAGCTTCTCCATACAGGCCTGTCCTATTCCTCCATCAAGATACATGCATCAGCTATTTCTGCAGAATACAGCTTGATCCCCTGTCTTCTCACATCCTCTACTCAGGCAGTTCCTCAGAGGAATCAAGAATGTAAAACCTCCTAGGAAACCACCATTACCAGCATGGGACTTGAACTTTGTGCTAGAAAAATTGACACTCCCTCCATTCGAACCAGCAGCAACAGCAGATCTTCAACACCTATCCTGGAAAACTGCTTTCCTACTGGCAATTACTTCAGCAAGAAGGTTTTCGGAGCTACAGGCCTTAATGGCAGTACAACCCTTCCTAATCTTCCATCAAGATAGAGTATCCATGAGAACTAATCCTACATTTATGCCTAAGGTGGTATCCAGAGTGTCTCTAATCCAGGCAATCCACCTACCTACCTTCTTTCCCAATCCACAGAACAGGGGGGAAAGACTGCTGCATACCTTGGATGTACATAGACAGTTGCGCTACTACCTGGACAGAACCAAGGGCAATAGAAAAACTGACCAGCTTCTAGTAGCCTATGCAACAGGAAGGGAAGGAAAAGCAATTTCCAAACAGACAATCTCCAAGTGGATAGGAAATTGCATAAGATTCTGTTACTCCTACCATGGAAAGCCAATTCCACAGAACATAAGACCTCACTCTACAAGGGCTACAGCCACTACCACAGCTTTCTTACGAGGAGTGGCTACCAAGGACATTATTGAGGCGGCTACTTGGACCTCCGTGCATACATTTGCCAAGCATTATAACTTATCTCTATACTCTAGATCCCGAGCAGGGTTTGCCACTGCTGTATTGCAAGGGATCCTAACTACACCATAATTCTTCTTCCTCCTCCCCTAGTTTGGCTATGGTATTCTACCCATTTGTTAGGACTGCAGATGCATCCTTGAAGGACATAGTACAGTTTTGTACCTACCATAAATGTAGATGTCCGAACAGGATAGCATCTGCAGTCAGGATTACCCACCCTCCTTCCCCTCTGTGGTATTCCTAGGTATTTACCCTCCTAATAGCTAGCTGGGGGGGGATCTCTTATGGTGTATTTGTTTGTATATATGTACATACATGCTTATTTTTTGTGTTTGCCTACCTTTTTTCTTTTGGAAACATTGGCATTTACCCAAAATTTAGTTTTCCAAGAGGGCAACTGGCATCTGGGGCAAGAAACACTGAGGAAAATGGCGTCGGCTGATGCCTTTATACCCAAAGACCAGCAGAGATGACGTCGGGTGAAGTGCGACACCAGCCGAGGCCAGACCCAGACTTTGGAATCCGGCCGACCGAAGGGCTGCCTGATGACAGGACAACCCATTTGTTAGGACTGCAGATGCTATCCTGTTCGGACATCTACATTTATGGTAGGTACAAAACTGTACTTTGCCTTGTGTGCATGGCATATATCAATGGCAAAAAATCACACTGTCACAAATGATATACATGCCATTAATGTTGTCAAACACCGATTTATGCAGTGTATGTGTAAGGTGAACAGGTAGCTCACATGCATCTGGTTTAAAAACTTGATTGGTGTTCAGCACCATCATACGTTCATGTGTATTCCACAGAAAACACCTAGGTATGGACATTAAGCTGTGTGATAGCACACTGTGACAAAGGTGGTACACTTCAGATGTTCATTGTGTTACCCTGCTGCAGTCATCACACTTGGGTTATCCTGTCGTCAGGCGGTCCCGCAGTCGGCCTGAATTCCAAAGTCTTGGTCCGGCGTCGGTTGCTGTTGCTACTTCCTTGACGTCAGTCCGCCAGGGGTATATATAATGCATCCGACGCCATTTTCTCCAGTCTTTCTTGCCACGCGGTGCCCGAAGCAGAAACAGTTCGCAAGTGCTGGTCGGCCGACTCCTGAGATTTTCAAAGTTGAATTTCAGATCCGAAGTCTTCAGTAAAGCTAAGTACCCCATTGGGGAAACTTTTCTTGCCTCAGACCAACGTCAGAAAAAGTTAACAATTGCATTTCTTGTGGGAAGCAAATACCTCATCAGGATTTTCATTCTTACTGTATACCTTGCCTAGGCCCAGACCACGACGTCACTGGTTGTCGTTTTTGTGCTAGGTTCAATAAGCGTGCTATTAAAAGACGCTTTGATTTTGCACGACACTACTTCGGTAGAAAATTTAACTACACAATACTGTCGGAGCAACCGACTACCGGCGTGCACAAAAAACGCAAGGATAAGGGCAGGCAGCCTAGACCCAAGCCAAACTCTGAGGCCTCGGCTCGGCCAGTCTCAGGTTCACCGGTTTTCAGTGAGGCTCCTTTGCAGCCCCTGGCTACCGCAGATTTGGAACCCGAGACCACTTCGGAGCTTTTGGCGGAGAGTGCTAGGTCGATGCAGCCATTTTGTTTAGCCCCTACCGACGACACTGCAGAAAGAGATGGTGCTGCAGAAACACCTTCGGTTTCTGAAGGCGTCTTCAGACCGACGACGCTCACCATCAAAACGTATCCTAAGCTTAAGACTCCTATTAAACCAAAAAAGACTGCACTTCAGTCTCCAGTTCAAGGCCCCATGCCTAAGAAACAGATGCTTAAAATGGCGGAAGATTTGATCTCTTTAATCAGGGCTTCCCAACCCCCACCCGACAAAAGGCCTAGACAAGAGGAAGATTATGCCTCCTCTGATCAAGTGTCTATTTCCTCAGACTCCTCTGAGGACCAAGATTACTCTTTTCCCCCTTATGAAGATTCTGATGCTGAGGATTCCATTCCCTCAGCTTCTCCCCTTTCCCCCTTATGAAGATTCTGATGCTGAGGATTCCATTCCCTCAGCTTCTCCCCCTGAAGACTACTTTGGGGAAACTTTACACACTATGAGGGAACATTTTCACTGGGAAGGTCAAGACTACTCTGACTCAAAGAAAAGGCTCAGAGAGTTTCTTTTACTCCCCCAGCACAGACCTCTTGCCATCTTCCCAGTTTTAGACATTGTGGATGATGTTTACTTTGAATCTAGTTTGAATCCAGATTCTCTGCCTCCTGCTCCAGCCAAACCAGACAGATACTATAGAGTGCCTAACTCCCACAAATTCCTTTATAAAAGCCCTGTTGCTGATCCTGAGACTATCTCCCAGGGTCCCAAAGGGGCTAAGGCTTCTATGGCAAAAAATCCTGTACCCTCTGAAAGGGACTCCAGAGCACTAGACAGGCGGGGGGAAAAGGTTTACACCTCAGCCACTCTAGCTATGAGAGCACTAAATTGTCAATTTCACATGCTAAAATATCAGCAATTTCTAATGTCTCAGTTAAGACAAAAAATGAGCACACTCCCTCAACAGTCTGAATTGAAAGAAATGCAGGATCTGTTGCATGCAACTGAACAGGTGGGCAAACATACTTTACAATGTGGTTTGATTCTTTAGAGGCTTTCTGCAGAGCAGCTGTCACTGGGTCTGTTATACGTAGGCATGCTTGGTTAAAGGAACAAACTCTGCCTGATCATGTTAAAGCAAAGCTTCTAGATGCTCCCTTACAGCAGGATGTCCTATTTGGAGTTAAAGCAGAAGAAGTCTTAAAGAAAATGGAGGATAAGGCAAAATCTATGCAGACAGTCAAAGATTTTTTACAGGTACAGCCCCCTCGCTTCAGCAGAAATTGGCCAACAAAAAATTGGTCCTTTCCAGCTACTGACAGACCACAGAGGGGTAAATACAGACGTCCAAGAGGCAGAGGGCAACCACAAGCCCAATACAAACCTCGACAATGGGGCACTGCAACACAGAAGGGAGGAGAAGACAGGTCCCAAACTACTAGAAGGCAAACTCAATGATTTACACCTCATATGGCCAAGCAACACTCTCTTGGCAGCTCCCTTGGGAGGAAAACTCGCACTTTTTTCAGACAACTGGCACATTGTCACAAAGGACAAATGGGTCCTAGACATAATTTCACGAGGATACAGATTCCATTTCCACACCTTGCCAATGAAAAGAGGAATGCCAAACCTGCCACAAAATCAATGGGCAGAGGCACAAAAACAAATTACAGCTCTCATGGACAGGAGAGCCTTTCAACTGGTACCTACATGGGAGCAAGGCCAAGGATTTTACTCAAGACTCTTTCTAGTCCCCAGAAAGGACAATGCCTGGAGACCAATTCTGGACCTTTCAATTCTAAACACCTTCTTACAAGTACCCAAATTCAAGATGCTAACACTACAGCAGCTTCTTCCCATGTTGGGCAAGAAAGCATGGCTAGTAATGTTGGACCTCAAGGAGACATACCTGCATGTCCCTATCAGACAAAGTTGCAGAAGATACCTCCATTTCACTGCAGGTTCAACCCATTACCAATTCTCTGCACTGCCTTTGGCTTATCCACTGCTCCCAGGGTCTTCACAAAATGCCTGGCACCAGTAATTGCATACTGCAGACAAAGAGGAATTCAAATATACCCATACCTGGACGACTGCCTCATCCAAGCAGAAAGCAAGGACATCCTTTTACAACATCTGGCTTTTGTAAAACATCTTCTAAGTTGCCTGGGGTACACAGTAAACGAAAAGAAATCAAAACTAGTACCCTCACAAAATATGACATTCCTGGGTGCCAGCTTTAATACAATGGCCCAGAAGTCTTATCTGACGCCAGACAAACAGCTACAACTGACTCAATATTTCAAAACAATGGCAACAAAGACCCAACTCCCTGCAAGAAAAAGTCTGCAGGCCTTGGGCTTCATGGCATCCTGCATACTACTAATACCATTTGCAAAGCTGCATATGAGGAAATTACAGTGGTACCTAAAAAGCGTATGGTCTCAACACAGCCACAGCTTGGACACAATGATATCTCTCATTCCCTGCCTACAACAAGAGTTTCTATGGTGGTCACAGGCATGTCACCTCAACAAGGGTCAGCCTTTCACCTTGCCCCCAGCCAGGCAAACTATGACAACAGATGCATCGGACTACGCCTGGGGGGCACACATGGCAGGACAGTGTGTTCAAGGCATATGGACTGCAGATCAAAGGAATCTGCACATCAATCAAAAAGAGATGCTAGCTGTACAGAATGCTCTGACAG
This sequence comes from Protopterus annectens, assembly GCF_019279795.1. Lineage (NCBI taxonomy): Eukaryota > Metazoa > Chordata > Ceratodontiformes > Protopteridae > Protopterus > Protopterus annectens. The sequence goes on from NC_056748.1 coordinate 604,726,981, forward strand.
CCTTCAAGAACCTATTACATCCAGGACAACCTACAATAAGGACAGACAACACCACAGTAATGTGGTACATAAACAAACAAGGGGGTACACACTCCTACCCTCTATGCAGGCAAGCAATGACCTTGTGGAGCACAGCACTGGCTGTTCAGTTACAAGCTCAAGTCCTGCCAGGAAAAAAGAACACATTGGCAGACGACCTCAGCAGAAACATTATGGATCCCCACGAGTGGAAACTGGATCCACAAGTATTTGCAATGATAACTCAAAAATGGGGCCTCCCAGACATAGACCTGTTTGCCAGCCCCCAAAACTATCAGCTAACAAAATTTTGTACAAGGACACTTCACCATCAAGCTTGGAAAGTGGACGCACTCTCATTCACTTGGAAAAACCTGACAGTATATGCCTTCCCTCCATTGCCTCTTCTCACAAAGGTGCTTCTGAAAGTCAGAAAGGTGAGACCACGACTGATACTCATAGCCCCAGACTGGCCACGCCAGCACTGGTACCCACTATTAAGGAATATGGCCCAGGGCCCACCTTGGAGTTTACCACAAATTGCCCATTTGCTCACACAGCAAAACATTCAGATTCTACACAGCCAGGTCAAAACCTTAAATTTGGCTGCATGGCAAATCACCTAAGCATCCAGCCAACTTCTCTTCCTCAAGCAGTTATGGATGTTATTCTGGAAGCTAGGAGGCCCAGCACCAGGGAGGCCTACTCAGACAAATGGAAACGGTTTTGCGCCTGGAACCAAGCTAAAGGCCAAAATACACTTCAGCCTCACATGCCTCAGATTCTACAGTATTTAACTGAGATGTTGCACAAAGGACTTTCTTTTTCCTCCATTAAAATCCACGCATCAGCTATTTCAGTCCACTACAACACGGATCCACCCTTATTTTCACATCCACTTCTGAGGCAGTTCCTCAGAGGGGCAAAAAACATTAGCCCCCCCCAGGAGAGCACCTACACCAACATGGGACCTCAATTTTGTTCTGGAAAAACTTACGCTACCTCCCTTTGAACCAGCTTTCTCTGCTGATCTAAAGTTTATATCATGGAAGACTGCCCTGCTGCTAGCAATAACTTCAGCCAGAAGAGTCTCAGAGCTGCAGGCACTAATGGCAGTGGAACCTTTCCTCATTTTCCATCAAGACAGAGTTTCTCTATGAACTAATCCTTCCTTCATGCCTAAGGTGGTATCCAGTGTGGCTTTAAATCAAACCATCCACTTACCCACCTTCTTTCAAATCCACAGAACAAAGGAGAAAGACTCCTGCATTCCTTGGACATTCACAGGCAACTTCGTTACTACTTGGATAAAACTAAGGTTTTCAGAAAATCTGACCAGCTCTTTGTATCCTATGCTACAGCTTCGCAAGGGAAGGCTATATCAAAACAAACCATTTCCAAATGGATAGGACATTGCATTCATTTTTGCTATACCCATCATGGAAAACCAGTTCCTGCTACCATAAGGCCCCACTCTACCAGGGCAACAGCTACATCTACAGACTTCCTCAGGGGGGTTCCAACCAAGGAGATTTTGAAAGCTGAACTTGGAGTTCAGTACACACCTTCACCAAACACTACCACTTACCACTTTACTCTAAGACTAGAGCTGGCTTCGTCACTGCAGTTCTGCAGGGCCTTCTAGCCTCCTCTAACCCTCTTTTGACTCCTCCACCCATCCTTAGCTTTGGGATTCTACCCAAGTGTGATGACTGCAGCAGGGTAACACGATGAACATAGTACAGTTCGAGTGTACACCCTGCTGCAGTCCAGGTTACTCTCCCTCCATCCCCTCTGATCTAACTGGCTAAATTTTTACAATACCTTCCTGATGTATTTGCTTATAGCTGGAAGGATTTTGTGTTTGTGCTAAATTTCTTAAATTGGTACTAATTACTGACCACCTTTTTGGGGGCACCTGACATCTGGGGCAAGAAAAACTGAAGAAAATGGCGTTGGATGCATTGACGTCAGGGAAGAAGCGACAGCAACCTACGCCGGACCAAGACTTTGGAATTCAGGCCGACTGCGGGACCGCCTGACGACAAGATAACCCAAGTGTGATGACTGCAGCAGGGTGTACACTCAAACATCTACATTTATGGTAGGTACAAAACTGTACTTTATACATCACTGGAACATTTGAAAGGAGGTGCATGGAGAAGGGTGCATTGTACTTTGTTACTGGTGTGATGAACGCTGAGAACTTTGATGTTATTATGCCCTTTGATGTGCATGTCCTTCACATAACCAGTACTTGTGTTAGTCAATGGAGGAGTCGGCACTTTGGCCACATGCTGGTCATACCTCACAACCTCTTCATGCAAGAAATCAGGACAAACTCTAAAATAATGGGTGGACAAAGGCGCAAAAATATTGACAGATTTTAAATATTGATCTTACACACTTGGAAAGTTGCTGTAGTAACATGGTTTGCATTACCATGCATTTTCTGAAGGCTATAAAGTCTGAAAACTCAAATTTATGTCACTATTTAGTCACTTCAGTCCTTAGTGATTTACTACAAAATCACAAATTTTAATTGGGACAGACAGAAAATATGCGGCAAAAATCTAGTCATTCTGCAAAAATCTGGACAGTTGAGAGGTTTGATGCTGATGGATGTACCACTTACCCTCTACCCCAGGAAACAGGTCACATACCTATTGGTGTGATTATAGGGTGTGATGTCCACATTATACTTGGGTTTTGTGTCTTGTTTCCTGATGCAAAACATCCCTCCATGTGTCTCATCAATGCAAGTGTTATCATGGCTGTGACTGCAGTCTCTGGTATGTGTTGATACTGTGTGTATTATACTAATATCACCGTTGTAGTCAATGATTGCCCACAAGCTATAGTCCTTTAGGCAACTGTTTGGACACAGCATGTGTAAGTAATCTGTGATGTCCATTACTTAACTAAGGGGCATGCAAGGGCCTAGCAGACACCCCTGATGTACTGATGATCAGTGGACCTGAGATATATGTCACACATTTCAACATAGTGCGATGCCATATGTGATATACACTGTTCTAACCATTTGGTGCTATAGCTGTGTCTGTCCACATGTGATAGTGTTGACTGAATATCACAGTGTGCCCTTTTTGTCAAATGCCTTTGCCTGTTTAAGCTCAATAAGATGATACTGTTGTCATCATACATGCCCATGATGACCTCTTTAAGGACATCTATCAGATGTAAGGGACCTAATGTAGCAATAACAACTCACACAGATCCATTGCATACACCTCGAGTTTTAGTAGTATACACATAGAAGAGGTCCATGATGACATGTTGCTGTACCTCACGTTCAAGGAGAGTCAGGCTGTCTCTGTACATGCAAGCATAAGGTGCTGCCCCAGAAAGCAGGTGGATGCATGTTGATATACACCCTTGTACGGGAACATAGGCCGTGTGGAGGATGTTTTGAACTGTGTATTCCACCATATCAGGAAAGGTGTATGTGCTTGGTCATGCTACAGGTGATCTCTGATGTTATCACAGCACATTGATTCCGTGTGATAGACCTGGAGTAAGATAAGGCAGTGCATACTGCGTATTGTGATCTGCCCAAGGGTTTTGACACAATCACACATGCAGGTATCATTGATAAAATCCCCAAGCTAAGGATTAAGCCTTATGTCAATTGAGGGGTAAACATTTGGCTCACTGACAGAACACATGATGTGACAGTTGATGAATCAACCTGTGCAAGTACAGGTATTGCCATTTGCAACCCCATAGGGATCTATTCTGGACCATTAACTGTTTGAACTGTATTTCTCGACTGTTCAGGCTAAAGCAAATGGCATTTGGCTTACCAGGTTTGCTGATTCTTGCATGCTTTGTGCAATCACTGAGTCCACCAATGGTGATAACATAGTACAGGAGGAGTTAACACACACAACTGAATGGTGACCAAGTCACAAGATCTAAAAATAAATGTAGAAATGTGTGCTTGTAATGTTGCCTTTCTGAAAAGTGGAGTTCCACTTTAATCACAGCATTAACAAAAGTCCTGCAATGTAGAGACCCTGTGATGCTTGCACTGGGAACACATTTAGAATCTGAACTTTGGTCACCAAGTGTTCAAACTGCTAATAAAAGCATCTGTTGTGCACATCATAAGTCACACCATCAAACTGACATTTTAGGATTGTATGATAGCACTGTAGTCAAACTGCATTAGCAGGAGGAGCCTATTTGCCACTCTTCTTACCTTTAGTAGAAGAGCATGATTGCCTACAAACAAAGGCAGGCTTAGCAGGGAAGTTTTTGTGAAATTTAGGCACAGGAGAAACAAACACATTTAAGCTCCTGTAAGGCCTTGCCCTCATCCTGAAGGAACTTAAACCAGCAACAGCTTCCCCCAACAAAAAGTCTAGAATCCAGAGGAGCATCCTTCAACTTAGCTGTAATATCAGGTACGGGTTGAAGCCTAAGCCAAGAGTACCTCATCATTAAACCAAAAACAGCAGCCTTAGAAGAAGCATCTGCTGCATCATAATTACGTATAATATACTGACAAATTACTTGAAAGGAAGTCCCTAGCAAGGAAACAATGGATGTTTTACCCTCAGAGTCTGGAAAATCAGAAATAAGTTGACAGACAACCCTCTCCTCCTACCACCCAACACTACAACCTGTGAGAGATGCACTTACATAGCCAAATTGGAAGCAAAGCTCTCTTCACCCAGGATTGTGCTAGACAGTCAAGAGGAGAAGGTTAACACCCGCACTACACCTCAAGCAGCACATAGTCCTTCTAAACTCACACCACCAACACCCACACATAGCAACATTAAATCCACATATGCGGAGGCCCTTAACTGTAACCTGCCCAAGCAACAAGGACCTCCGAAGCTGAAACGCAAACAAACACCAATCACAACCAAAGTGTCAAATAGCTCACAACACCAGTGTGCCACCCAGCAAAAGCCCCTAAGGCAAGACAACGTACCTAACACTTTAGTCATAGGTGACTCTATAGTCAGGCATACTGATGTCCCACTCACCAGGCTGAACAAGGAGAAAATTACAGTGAGCTGCCTGTCCGGTGCCAGGATCCGCAACATAACTCATGCACTCAAGTCACTCCACAACAAGTAGAAATATGACTCTGTCATTGTCCATGTTGGAGTGAATGACTTGAGACATACCTCCCTGGACTGCACGCAAAGAGACATGGAAGAGCTCTCGGATCATGTGGCCCAGGCAGGTATGACCCTAGCCCTAGCCCTGAGTAGCTTCCTGCCTTCGCCCAGAATGATACCACAATATAAGGATGAAATTACTGACTTCAACAATTGGCTAAGCTTTTGGTGTCATTCAAAGGGGATCCAGTATCTGTCTTCCTGGGACGACATGATTGACAGACCACGATACTTTGCTAGAGATGGTGTGCACCTGTCGCCCCTAGGATTCAGGTTACTGAGTAAGGCTTTGCCATCCCTATAGTGCCTTTTTTAGGCAAAGTTCAAAGGACAAAACCACCACCGTAATAGGTACAAGCATGCAAAATCTGAAGATAATGCTACTCAATGCTAGAAGTCTAAACCTCAAAATGCCCTCTCTGGAGGCTAAAAATGGAGAACATCGATATCTGTGCAGTAACTGAGACCTGGTTCAAGGCTCCAGAGAGTACCCCTGCAATATCAGGCTACAACTCTTACCACACTTTTCGGCCACCAAACCAGGATCAAAACACTAAAGGTGGAGGAGTGTCCATATTCACTAAGGATATTCACACCACCAGGTTAGTTGCCCAACACAATGCGTCTGAAATTCTTCAGGTGCAACTAACACTAGGTAAGACTGCAATCCAAATTGTAGCTTGCTACAGATCCCCCACCATTCCCCAAGATTGTCACTACACCTTTCTAAACATACTGGAAAATAGTAATATACAACCAAACACACTAATACTGGGTGATTTCAACTATCCTGCCATTAACTGGAAAAACTACTCGTGTACCAACACCTTTGCCCAACAGTTCTTGGAATTCATAAATTCCAATGCCCTGGATCAAGCTAATCCATAGTCCCACCAGGGGCTCCAATATCCTAGACCTGGTCATTACCAACATAGGAAATCGATGCTCCACACCTATGGTCACCACCTCGTTGGTCAGGTCAGACCATAAGCTAATCACCCTTAACATCCATATCCCACCTCCACCCCCACAGTAAAGAAACCTCCATAAAAAACTTCTCCAAAGTCAACTTCATGCTACTCAAGTCAGAAGTTACAAACTTCATGACACCCATGCAGACGGGAACTGAAAGTTCGACTGCTGAGTCCTACACTAAGGCACTGTACGAGCACATCCACTCATGCATGAATCACACCATCCTAAATAGAACCAAGATGCTCTCCTCCAAAAAAAAGGAAGCCAATCTGGTGGTCCCCTGCCATAAACAAAATTTACAACAAAAGGAAGAAACTGTTGCAGTAAAGAGGAAAATCCCAGGATGCACAAAACTCCCTTACCAGCCTCGGTAAGAAGCTGAGATCTCACGTAAAATCCTCCAAAGCTAGTTACGAAAATAAAATTGCCAAAGATTGCAAAGGCAACCACAAGGCATTCTATAACTATGTCAAGAATCTAAATGGCAATTCTCAGATCTGCTCTGAGCTACAACAGAATGGCATTAAATATATTGATCCCAAGGATATTGCCAGTATCCTGGCAGATCGATTCAGTGCCAACTTCACCCCCTCTCACCCCCTAAATGGCCCATTTCAATACTGGAAGACTGCCAAATAACGGCCACACAGGTAAAAAACGCACTCTCCAAAGCTAAGAATACTGCATCCATGGGACCAGATGACATCCCGGGCTGTGTACTACATGAACTACAAAATGAACTGGCACCTCACCTAAGTGTCATATTTAATCATACCCTCACCTCAGGCTTCATGCCCACCGAGTGGTGCACAGCTACAGTTATCCCACTCCACAAGGGGGGATCCACCTTGGATCCCAGGAACTACCGCCCCATCAGTCTGACGAGCCTGATCTACAAGGCCATGGAACGTATTATCATAGAACTTATAAACAAAGACATTGGCAACCTTAAAACACTGGACCCCACCCAGTTTGCATTCGTGAAGGGCTGATCTTGTCCCCTGAACCTGATTGACTTCATCGAATCAGTCTCCAGAGCCATGGACGAGGGTAAGACAGTCCACACAGCCTATCTGGACCTTGCCAAGGCCTTTGACACCATCCCCCACTCTGGAATCCTAGATAAACTTACTAAGCTGGGCATTAATCCCTACATCACTCGATGGGTTTGCCAATTGGCTTACTGACAGAACCCACACTGTAAAAGTAGCTGACTCCAAATCCAGCTCCAGACAAGTGACAAGTGGAGTACCTCAGGGTTCAGTCCTGGGACCTCTCTTGTTTGGCATTTACTTCTCTGAAGTACAGGCCAACACTAAGGGACTCTGGCTAACAAAGTTTGCAGATGACTGCAAACTGGGAGCCATTATTGAATCCCCAAATGATGTGGATACTCTATAAAAGGGCCTTTCATAAACAGATGCTTGGTGCCAGAGCCATGGGCTCAAGCTCAATGCCAAGAAATGTATAGTTATCTACTTCGGGGAAAAAACATGTACCCGAGAATTACCACATAGGTGGCAGTACACTAAACACTGAAAGTCTGTTATGAGACTTAAGGACACAGGTGGACAGTGGTCTCACCTTCAATAACCACATCGCCACAACAGTCAGGAAATCCTTCTAATGTGGCAAACCTCATCGCTAAGGGCTTTTCATCCAGAAAAAAGGAGGTCATTGTCCCACTGTATTCACCCCTCATTAGACTCATTATAGAATACAACGCCCCATTTGGTATGTACCTCTCAAGACATCTGCAACAACTGGAAAGGCCGCAGAAATACCTCACTAAAAGAATCACAGGCCTAAAGCAGATGCCCTATGCTGACTTCCTTAAAAAACTCCAGCTATACTCTATCGCATATCATCTACTCTGAAGTGATCTCTGCTTAACATACAAGGCCATGTCAAACCCAGAGCTGTTGGACATGCTACACTTAAAGAAATCCCAATCCCTCAGAGCCACACACTCCAGGGATCTAAACCTTGTCATCACAATAAACAAAACATGCTGGAGGGATAGGTTCCTGACCCAGGGACTCCCCAGACTCTGGAATAGACTGCCCATACATGTCAAGCCAGAGTGCCTCTTTAGCCCTCTTCAAAAGGAACCTTGATGATTGGATGGGAGAAAGGAGATTCACCCCGGGATCACGTCAGTCGTACTGCTAGACAGGGGTCTAGGGAAGTAGATAGTGTGGGAAGAAATAGCCAGGGAATTGTTATGGCTAGGCTTGTATAGGCCCTAGGGCCAATAGCTTTTTACCAACCTATGAACCTATAGGTCTGAGAAATAAGAGCCACCACATACCTAGACATATGGGTTTGATAATTAATAGCCCTAAAACCTAAGGTAGCAAATGTGTAAAGCTTCTTACCCAGCCTTTCCATAGTTCTGTTGTCCTTGTTAGAAGGCAATAACTTGGGTGAAGGAAGCAATTGAGATGGCTTATCAGAGGTTACAGACACTACAGAAGGGTCAGCAGCAGGACATTTATATAAAAAGTAACAATCCTCAGCCACCCTCTAAACCTGTCAGGCTACTTGGGAGCAGGGGGGCAGATAACCAGGCGCATGGGAGGCCTTGGAAAAAGTATCCAGTAAAGCAGCCAAAACAGGAGGGATAGCCACAGGTTTAGGAGATTCCAAATGCAGCAACTCATACTTCCTCTTATGGATATCCGAGACCAGCGAACAAAAACACTTTAAAACAATCCATCATCCCAAAGAGTGTGTCCCCAAACTAAAGAGATGTGAAATAGTCACAACAGGAATGATGCAAAACAAGGAGAATAACGAGCAACATATCCTTGTTTGTGCCAGAACAGTAAAGTCACCTTTGCCCCCCCCCCCCAATAGAGCAGGCAAGTGACCCATTTTTCTAACAAACTGTCTTTGAATTGCTAAAAGTGCTGTCAAAGAATATGGCCCTGACACATTTGTATATATTTATCAAACATTCTATGTTCATGTATTGTCAGTCATGTGTACCACTGAAATGGCTTGACAGATAGGTCCATGATGTCAATACACGTCTAAGTAATGCATACAGATAAAAGTATAAAAGGCTTTGCTTCATACTAGTCTTAAATACATTCCAGCATATGCAGTATATAGGTGACAAAAGGGGCTCATACCTGCTGAGGTTCAGTACTCCTCTGTACAGATATATCCTGAAGAAAAAGCATTCTTGCAATCTTCCAAACATGTACAACTCGCCTTACCATCGTTTTGGCTAGCTACACATTTGTTTTTTTTTTATACTGGTGCAGATTATTAATGGATTGCACCTGTCTTTGTATTTCAGTGAAGCAAATTACAGCATAGGCAGCTGAATTGCATGCTAATCAACCAATCCAGCACAGTGGAGCTATTCAACAAGTTGCCAAGCATCCATGTAGACTTCATGTTGTTTTATCCTGCAGATGCCAAAACTTTTGGAGTTCAAACACAGAAAGTCTACACACACAGAATGTTATGGCCTGCCGCTGCTTTAATCCATTTCTATGTGCAAGAGGCTAAAGCCAATGCTATTTCTGCTGCCAGTAGGCCTAGGCCAATAAGAAGAGTTGTCAGGCCCCATTTAACTTATCACAAACTACATGATGTGAAAATTGTAGAGTGCTACAGGGTGGACAGGGACATAGTACAGGAACTCTGCAACATCTGGTGCCCTCAACTCAGAGCCAGAGCCAGCCATGGGGAACCCATCCCAGTGGAGACTACGGGATGTGTAGCACTTAGAATATTAGCTACAGGTACCTTTCAGAGACCAATAGAGGACATGCTGGGGGTGTTACAGGCATCAGCATCTGGGATCCTCCTTTAATTCCTGGATCCTGTCCTCTGGCATTCCACTGAGTACATATATTTTCCCCGTAGTTCTGCAGAGAGGGCCAGAGAAATGCAACAGTTGTAGCAGGTAGCACACTACCCTGCAGTACTGGGTGCCATAGACTGCACTCGTGTAGAATATGATGTAATGACGTGAATTGCATGTTTTGTGTAGTTTGCAGTCAGGTATTTTAATTACCAGTTTGGGGAAGTCTTGTCATTGGCAGCTATATATGTTAAAGATGCTAAAGTAAGCAAGTACTTTTTTTAGTTGAAAGATGTACAGGCCTTATACTGTAACAAGATAAGAAAGGCTGCTTAGAAGGAAGCATACCTCTCAACTGTACAGATTTTTGCAGAATGTCCAGATTTTTGCCTAATATTTTTGGTCCAGTTTTCATAAAATTGTGGTTTTCTGTCAAACTAGTGGCAATCATTAAAGACTAAAGTTGAGTTTCAGACTTCATACCTTTCAGAAAATGCATGCTAAAGCAAAACCTGTTAATGTTAAGTTATCAATCTCACCTTCATTCTTGCTGGATGGGTTCGGAGCCGATCCTCGGCTCCGACTCGGCCTATACTAAAGCTCGAGAGCTATTTTTACCGGCTCGAGGCTCCCCTGTATCCCACAATGCTAGGCGCTAACTACCCAGATCTCGTTTGCCGCTTCAGCTACGAGGTTGCGTTTTTGCCGGCTCTCAGGTTAAAATTAGAAAAATCTCTTCTGGTAAGGTTTTTTCTCCCTTTTGTAGTATTAGTTTTGTCTATTAGACCCACTTTACCCCTCTAGTGTATCCCCTCCTAGATATCTCCCTTTTCGGGTTTATTTCTCGTTACCAACCCCACTCCTTAGATTACTAGGCCTTCGGCTAACTTTAGTTTAGACATTAGCTTAATTTTAAGTTTATTTTGGTTATTGTTAAATAGATTTTCTATTTTTCAGTTTAAACAATCTCAGTCTTTGTGTGTGTGTGTGTATGCGTGTCTAGACTGAGTAAGTTTGAGTGTGGGTATTTGTTGGTGTGTTGGTGACTTGTCATCCCTTCAGGATGTCCAAGGATTCCAGGGTTTCAGGCTTCAAGAAGTGTGACTCGTGCTGTCAGAAGATGTCTCTGACAGACGGTCACACTTCTTGTGTTTATTGCCTGGGCCCTCTGCACCTGCAGGACTCTTGTTCTGTCTGCCATGCATTCAGTCCAAGAGTCCTGCAGGAACAAAAGAACAAGCTTATATTACGAGGCTTGTTGAAACCCGAAGGTTCCCCCACCAAGTCTTCGTCGGGCAAACCTTCAAAGCCCACAAAACCGTCGTCTCGAAGATCTGAGCCTTCATCTAGTGGTGCTTCTAGTGCTCCTACATCGGCTACGGCTGGAGCCAATCCTACCAAGACTCAGTCGGCTCCGGTAGTTGTGTCGGAACCGTCTGCGAGCCGTAAGCGCTCCAGGTCTCCATCTTTGGAGTCTGTCCATTCGGCTCCGAGATTTCCTTTGCTTTCTGAGCGGAGCCATCGGCCCCATTCCTCTCAGTCTTCCAGGTTTTCGGAACACGACCTCGAGAGGGTGGTTAGTAGACTCCTTAAGTCGCAGGCACTGGCCCAGATGCTTCAGAGCCCTTCTCAACAGACAGCGGCTATCCCCATTCTATCGTCGATTCCTCCTCCAACTCTTCCTTTGAGCTCAGAGCCGGAGTTCGTGGGAGCCGGGACCATCGACACGTCGGAGCCGATACCACACCTTTTGGCTCCGTCGTCGGCTCCGATCTCTTCCATCGTTCCATCATTGGAAGGATCCGGGCATCGGGACTCCCTTGTCGGCTCCAAGGGGGCAAGTGGCATCGGACCCTTGTCTGACCCCGTTCTCCCTCTCGGAGCCTCGGCGCAGGTGAGTTCGGCCCCGACATCGGCCTCGGAGCCATCCCTCTCGGTGCCGGGAGGGGTCCTTATCTCTTCGGAGCAGGGGCCTTCTTCCCTGCCTGATAGGGGTGCCTTCGAGGTCATGAGGAGCGTGCTGGCCCCTGTGCCTGCTCCTCGGTCAGCTCCCTCAGCTCCTCCCACTGTTGTGCCTGCCACGGTCTCTACCTATTCTCTTGACCCCAACCGCAGAGATCCAATGCTTCAGGTGCCCCCATTGGGAGCATCCTCCTCTTCCGAGGCCTCGCCTGATCCGTCAGAGGAGCCCCCTCAGAAAAGGAAATGCAAGAAGAAGCATGTGGACTCTCCTGAGTCCGTCACATCCGACACCAACTTGGATGAGTCGGAAGGGTCCCCACGGTCCCCCTCTGAGGATGTCTCCTTTTCTGACATCCTTGAAATCTTCAAACAAAGGGGGAACTGGTCTACCCTCAATCCTTCCGAGGACGAGTCGATTTATCTAGAAGCTTTTGGTTCTCGTTCTTCCACCTCCTGGGTGTCTCCGCCCTTTGACCCCCTTATGGAAGTGGTGGCGCGGAAGGCATGGACGGCCCCTGACGCGATGGAACCCACTCCACGGAGGCCTTCAAAATTTATCACAGCCCCTTCTGATAAACAGTTTTTAACCAAAGGTGTCCCTGTTGATGGTGGCGGCGGCCACTAAGACGGAACTGGCTGATCCTTCAGTACCAATCCATCCTCCTAATAAGGAATCTAGGACTATGGATAGGTACGGCAAGTGGATGTTTTATATTTTAATTGCCAGTTTGGGGAAGTCTTGTCATTGGCAGCTATATATGTTAAAGATGCTAAAGTAAGCAAGTACTTTTTTTAGTTGAAAGACGTACAGGCCTTATATTGTAACAAGATAAGAAAGGCTGCTTAGAAGGAAGCATACCTCTCAACTGTACAGATTTTTGCAGAATGTCCAGATTTTTGCCTCATATTTTTGGTCCAGTTTTCATAAAATTGTAGTTTTCTGTCAAACTAGTGGCAATGATTAAAGACTAAAGTTGAGTTTCAGACTTCATACCTTTCAGAAAATGCATGTTAAAGCAAAACCTGTTATTCTGTCACCTCTCTAAGTTTGTAAGTGCAGTATTAAAACATTGTCCCAATTTTGGGGCCTTTGTCCCACTTTTATTAATGGCTTTGTGCAGATTTCTTGCTGTAAGAAGTTGAGAGGTATAGAAGGAAGTTAATGTAATGTTGTGGACTGCTGGGATGGATTGTAAAAGTATATTGATATATGTAGAATTAAGCTAGTGTTTTCTCCCATTTTTGCAAGTGTGGCTGTTTAGATCAATGACCTTCAACTTAAGCAAAAAATATTTTTTTTTAATAAACGGACACCAAAATAAGACAATTATGAAAGGTATAGACAATGACAGGTTTCTTACATCTGCAAAGTTATTAGCCTGTTTTTCACCCATTGACAAATGCTTTTATTGGGCTACAAGAAGTCTGCAGGTACAGACAAGTGGTTGGAGAAATTGGTACATTGTGTAATAAGTGAAAGTTACAAAGATTATTTCATGCATCTGCAAAGCTGTTGGCTTTTTTCTCATTGCTAACTGCTTTTACTTGAAGACAAGCTGTTTGGCATGGAATCAGTTAATCTTGAGATTTCATAGCATGCTCTGCTGAGAGAAATGTAATATTTAAAGGTATAGTGGGAAGCATACCTCTCAACATGGAAACACCAAAAATCTGGACAAAGACCCATGAAAAGCAGGTACAACTAGCCAAAAATTGAGACACTAGTTAGCATAAAATTTGCATACATAATGCAACCCCACCCACTCCAATGGAATTGCGGGATACACCAACACAAAGACTGAAATCACTAAATAATAAATAACTACAGCCATTTGAATTTCAGACTTCATATACTTCAAAAAATACATAATCAAAGCCTGTTATTCTAGCAACTGTCTTGAGTTTACAGAAGCAATATTTAAAATCTGTCCCTATTTTTGGACCTTTGTCCCACTATTTTTGTCAAGATTTCTTGCTCCCAGAGATTGAGAGGTAACTGTAACATATTGCAAAGCAAAGGGGCCAAAGAAGACTACTGTAGGTGTGTGCTTTTCCAAAACTTCAAAATGCTTACTTGTAAGTACCATTTAATTTGAAAAGTTTTCAGAAAAACAAGACTCATTAGTTATTTTGTATGCTGACTTCAAGGGCTAGTGCTTTTCAATACAAATTAAAATATGATCCTGTACATTATCCGTAATTAATCATGGACAATTCAGTTTGGTATACTGACTGATAAATGTTTTCTCAACCCACCCCCTGACCCTTTACTGTGTTTTGCCACAGCTCTGTAAACCAACTATTCAGCAATGATGGTGGGAGCTAGCTTGTTGCAAATGTGTTTTCAAATTCTAGCTCCACTACACAAAGTAAATAAAGCAGTTGTGTGACATTGTGACAACATGACAGCCTTATTCACAGCACCAAAGCTGTGTTTATTAGCAAGTCAGAGGGTCCCTCGACAAAAATAAATGAACAGAATATACCATAAAAAGTTATAGTTGCTTATGAAAATTTGAGAACCCAAACAGCACATTATTCAGCACCCCCCACCCCCAATATGATATGACTATCACTGTACTCAAATAGATAAGTGTGAAGGGAAATAACAGCATTCATATTCTTACTTAAAATCTTAGCCAACTCTATATTTATATTCCCGACTACTAACTGCTCAACTAACTAGCACAAGAAGAGACAGTAATGCACGTTAATAACTTGAGTGAATAAAGATGAAACACAGGGACCTGCCGTTCCCTATTCCCTCCACTGAATACGTTACACACACTTTAGAAAGCTCAAAAGGCAGCGCAACTTAAAAACACACGCACATACACACAAAAAACCTGCTGGAACAGCAACGCTGATTATCCGGTTACAACTTTAATACCAGCCCATGAAAAGAAAAGTCTATCTAGGTCCCTGGCTCCCACACAGTAGACTAGCACAATCAAAGGATAATGATGATTGATTTGGCAGCACTGCAGCAGTTAATTACAGTTCAGCCTCCACGCTTTTGAAAAGCACCACATATTTGGCAGGAAATGTAGCCCCCTCAGTCGTCTTCTCCCCACTGTGTGTACCACGTCCATGACTTGAGTCTAATTCTCCAGTCCGTATTAGGTTTAATATCCAGCAGTACAACAACAAAACCATTCTTTATTAAATTACTAATCACCCTTGAAGTGTAGTAGATAGATGCGAAGAGAACCCCAACAGCTGAAAACGAAGTAAAAGGATATTGCTCCTATTCTGAAACGGTTACATGAGGCTAGGGAATGAGAGCTCAATTCAGCAAATTTGAAATCTCTGCCAGCCAGTCAAGGTGGCTGTATTCTCCCAGCCCCAGTTTGAGTCTGACAGGCAGCCAAGCACTGCCTCATGAATCTGATGTAACCACGCACGTCCCCTGCATGTTAGTGGCGTTGCGGGAGTGTGATGACGTCAGTCATGAATTAAAAGTAGTAAATTAAATACAAAAAAATCGGGAATATAGGGAGCCACTTGGAAAATTGTGGCTCCCCATTATTTTGTCCTCAAAACCAGGAAATACCGAGCAGTTTGCTACAGTTAGGAGGTATGGTGGCAAGTAGTTAAGTGAAAAACAAGTAATGTTTGAAACTGGGAAGTGAATAATTAGTAGCTACCTATCTGTCTTAACACATAAATGCATTACTATAACAGTGCACAATGTAATTTATTTATTTAAAGATTACCAGTGTACTTTTTAATAGGGCTAAACATTGTTTTACTTAAAGCATGCAAGTTATTTTTCATATCTGAGAGGAGAATAGCAACAACAGAAGAGCAGATACCAGAGTAAGTTGGACCACAGGCTGTAACTTGCTTTATTATAGGTAGCCATCATTTTAGATTAGGTAATGCCCTGTGGGTGCAGTCATTAAATTAGTGCAGCTGCTCCTATCTGGTGAGTTAAACTTAATTTGCTGAAAATGTACATAGCTTTGTGTATTTGTTCTAAGTTAAAGGGGGTTGGGCTTCTAAAAATGTATTTAGTTTTTGTTTGTGTTTTAATTGAAGCAAAAAAATCTTGAAATAATTGACATGGATTCAAAAGGAGAATAAGCAGCTGCTTAAAAGATCAACCTGCCAGACATTGTAAGTACATGTTACCCAAACATTAGAAGGACATCTTCAAAAGCATTGCCATGTATAGTAGGTGGGAGCAATAGCATCTCATCATAATGATTACTCTGTCCCATATTATCACGGAATATAAATGAACGTCATGACAGACAAAAAAAAAAAGAGTACTGAATTATATCAAGAAATTTGGGGGTGCAAATATTAATGTTACAGGACACACATTTGGATACAAATGGGCATGTGAATTTGACATAGAAGGGATTTCAGTATGGGCATTCATCAAAATATCATGGCAAAGGAAAATGGAAGTAATAATACTGATTGCTATAGGGACTGCAATAGTGATAGAAGAGGAAAAGACAGTAATGGAAGACTGTGGTAGTAAGGGGCTTTTGGCAAGGGAGTAGGATTACACTAGCATGTGTTTATATCACACCAAAAACTGTTATTGTAGAGCTTAAAAACTGGAAGAAATAAACAGCTTTCAGAGGAAATATTGTTTATGGGTGGGGACTAGAACTTGATTTGCAATAGTGAAGATGTATAAGGGGACCAAAAGAGAAAATATAACAAAAGAGGTAGATTTCTGAAGAAAAATATAATATTTGATATAGAAGATGTGAATTCAGTAGTAGGATGTTGAAGAGAATTGACATATTCCCCAACAATAGAATACCTGGTGTAGACTGGCTAGACTTTATATTTCACAAGAACGCATATATTTAATTGAAAACTTTGACTTACATCCAATAAATGTTTCAAATCGTGCACTGATGAAAACTAGGATAAAGATGCAGGACAAAGTAAAAATTAGTTACTGGTAATTTCCCAAAATTGTTAAAAACAGAGACATTTGATGAATGGTTAATGGAAATTATTCATAAGTTATTGGGGAAGATGGGCATTTCTTTAGAAGGAATAGCTAATGAATGGAATAAAATGAGTTTAAAAACTGGGTAGAAATGGAGATATGGGAAAGAAGTAATATGAATTATTCAGAGGGACAAAGGTTAAAGTTTTATAGGGTAAGGGAATCGGAGAGGAACAACTGCAGAGTGCTAAAGGGAAAATAAGGGGCCAACTGTGTTTTGATAACTCCAGAGCATAAACATTTTAAGCCCAATGACATATGCAACAAAAAGTAGCAGGGTTGTTACTAAGCTTAGACAGCCTTTGTTAGGAAAAATAAGCAGAGATTGTATATAACTGTTAGAGATATTTTGGAAATGTTATGAAAATTAAAAAAAGCAGACTAATGCAGAACCAAGAAAAGGCACAAATGAAAATATTTATGGAAAAGTTAATAATGCCAAGATTAGAGGAAGATGTGGCTGAACAATTAATAGCTAAGACAAGAAGTGATATAAAAATGCAGATGTGTAATTAATCAGCAGGGAGACTTCAGGAACAGAAAAATTCCTTTTGAAGTTTGGAAGTTAGGAGGGGAGAAAAGTGCTATAAATCTGGAAGATTTTGTTTAACAGTATTTTAAAGGGGCAAGTGTACCAGCATCTTGGGGAAAAAAAGTGTGGTGGCAGTTTATCACACAAAGAGGATAAAGACACTTCAGACCTTCATATAGATTAATTTCAGTTTTAAACCACGGTTGTAAAATGTTTGTACTATGTAAGAGAGAGAGACAGAGATGTTGCCGAATTTGATAGATACTGATTGAGATATGATTATGTGTGTTTTTTGCAGAGGTTAGGCAAACATTTGACAACATTAATAGAACAATGGTGATTCAGAGAGAAGCAGAACATAAAAAATATCACTATTGTTGCTGGATTTTGATGCATTGAAAGCATTCAAGTAGATTCGTCTGGGATTTCATGAGTATGACATTGGAAGTATTTGCATTCCTGGTAAAATATTAGGGTTAATTAGGAGAATATATAAAGGATTGGAGGGAAAAATTAAAGTGGATGGGTTCTTTTCTGTCAGGCTATGTTTCAGCAAAGGAACCAGGCGGGGACCTTCAAATAAAATAATCCTAGAGCCAGACTCCAAGGAACTTCTCAAGCAAGCTATAAGGTATAAAAAAGGACGAAAGTGCTAAACCTTTTTTGTACCTTGTATCTTGTTTGGGAAGTTCCTTGGACTCTGGGTCTAGAGTTAATTTTATTTGAAAGAAAATAAGGGACTCAGAAATTCAAGGATTTAACTGGAATGGTAATAAGAAAAGTTAGCTTTATTTGCAGATGATGTTTTGTACTAGACAAATCCAGAAATGGCCATTTTGGTGGTGTAGAATATTTTGAGACAGTTGCAGGTCTTTTCGAGGTATAAATTTAATAATGATAAAAGAAGGGCTTGATTTAGCAGTGTCTGTATTAAGACATGATATGATGCTGCATTTATGTGTATGGATTAGAAATTATTCTGTTAAGACAGCAAAAGATGTGAGAAGAGACTTTAACAAAAGAGAGTTGAAGCACTGAGAAACTTGAAGCCCTTGAATATGGATACTAAGATACAAACAGTGAAAATTATGTTAGTCTCTTCAGATTTATACACAGGTTAGGCATATTTTTATTAACCAGAGGAGAAGTTGTTGACAATAATTAATAAAGAGTGGAAGAAATTTATTTGAGAGAGGAAAAGGGCAACAGTTAAGTTGGATAAAGCTGATTTTCTCCATAAAAAAGTTGGTTTAGGATTACCTGATTTGAATGGATAATTGAGAGCAAGACAGTTAAGGCTGCTATACATAACACAAGTAGAAGGTTATAAATGAAAGTTGAAAGGGTGAATGATGAAATTAAATGGGGGCAAGTTCAAGAAATATGGAGTCAGTTGGATTTTAGATGCATAACAGCCATACAAGATACTACATTCTTGAAATTGCACAAAGTATTATAAAAACTAAACCAACATGGCAAAGAAGATGTTGCCAATAGGGAAAATAGGTGAGAGGGGTCTGGAATTTACTGGAGAAAATTGGCAGATGAACCAAGGCTTCGGGAGCAAATAACTAGAGGGGGCAGTATAATAGAGTGGGATGAGGCCAAGTAGAAGTTTGAACTGCAGGTTACAGTCTTCCCTAATAGAGATTGACTTTCGAGTACAAAGAGAAAGGGAGAGGGGAGTACTCTGGCACAATTTTAGTCAAGTCTAGAGCAGAAACTACTATTAAAAAGGGATAATTAGGGTGCATACAATATTGCATGATAAGAATAAGAATGAATCAGAAGAGGTCGGAAAAGATTGGGAAGAGAGACTAGAAAGGCAGTTTATAAAGGAACAATAGGAGGACATCTGTGACCATGTTTGAGACAAAGTAGAGAAGATTTAGAACTTTTGTTTGGAAGTGTTTTTATGGGTATTTTTAATACTTCAAGCAGACTTCACTGTTTTTTTTTCCCCAGACAGGAAATGCTGTAGATGTGATTGAAAAGAGAGGTAAATGTGAAAAGTGTTTTTTGGAAGTGTAATGAGTTGGCAGATTTTAAAAATTCAATACAGAGTACTTGCAAACATGTTGGGAGAGCAAATATCTGTAACTAAGGAAATGATTCTTTTGAGATGATATACAAGGTCTGAATTTGCCTATATGTAGTAAGACCTTACTAAGTTTAATGCTATTGGCGTCCAAAAAAGCAATTACTAAAAGAAGGAAATCAAAATCTAAACCAGCAGTAATTGAAGTACTGAATATTGGAAAGGAGAGAAAAAAACTAGAAAAGGGAAGGAACAAATTATATAGAAATTGTATTTGGGGAACAGTACAAGCATAATAATGTTTAGGAGGAGGATTGAGGTTTAAGTTAAGATAGGCAATGAACAAGTTATGTGATGTTGGAGTGGATGACAGTTGTTGAAAAGAAAGAAAACCTATATATATATATATATATATATATATATATATATATATATATATATATATATATATAAAACACATGTAAAGATGTAATTTATAATGTATAAATATGTAAAATGTTAATATGATTTGCTTTCTTTTCTATGAATGCTACATGTGCCCTTATCTGAAATGATAATTTAATAAAGGTTTTTAAAAAAATACTGTATTCTTCACTATCCATCCATTTAACTTACATCTGTTTGAATGGCTGTAGGCCATTGTTTTCATGAAGGGCAGTTGTCACCCTTCGTTTTTTTAACCTATTGAGTTTACAGTCAGTGCGCCTGTTGATGGAGTCACCAGTTACCAGGTTGTTTGACTTGTATATATGGAATTAATGGTAGTGGAAGATTAGCAGTCTGACCCCACTGAGTTATGTGAATATGATGGAGTTGTATTAGTAGCTTGCTGCTGAAGCTGTACAGTCCCAATTCTTGGTTTATGGAATATTTTTTTTTTGCATTCCAGCCTCAGAGTACATTGGTTTAGTGTGATCTTGTGGAGGTATATTTGTTTGGGTTGCTTACCATTTGTGTAAGTGAGAGGATGGATTCCAGGTTATGTAAACAGCTGCACCTCATAAATCGTGTCATGTAGGTCCAGTAGAAATGTTTGCTAATGAGCTTTGAGAAGTTCCTACATTGTCTCAAATTACCAAATGCAATAAACCAGGCAAGACAGAAGTAGACTGGGCTTCCATATTTCCATGTGGGTCGAATTACTGAGAACAAGAAACAAGGGAAGATATGCTGGGTAGATAAAAATCATGCTGTACCAATGTTCAGGATGAGGTAACGATTTGCTCATCATACTGATCATTACTGAAGTAGCCTTAGCTATATGGGTTATATCCTGCCAAGGATATAACAACTGGCCAGCTTCCAAAGCTTCAGGGCACCTTCCATGTACCCAAACTGTCAAGCAGCTCGAGCTGAGCTGACTAAAATATGAATTTGGGGGCTGCTGAAGAGTATGCCGCTCTGAGGCTTTTGAGGACCAATGGTTAACTTGTACTTTCCTTTGCTGGGCAAATAAATGCCCTTTGGGGGAAAATTTAATTTTCTTTATTTGCTGATGTTTTTTTTTACTTTCTTCTTTAGGAAAGTTATTTTAAAGCTAGGAGTGTTTTGTTTTATGGACTGTCTCAAGACTGTAACAAATTTTTAAACTGAGCACTCATTTTTTTTCCCTTTCAGTTTAAAAGTAGCGTACAGTAACTGAAATATTTTTTCTGTGGAGAAATTCTGTTTATTTTCCTTTTGTGGGGCTGGCATAGTGTTTTAAAGTGCTTTTACTGTGTTTTTTTTTGCCAAAAAAGTATCTTTAGTGGACTAGTTGTTTACTGGCAATTGCTGCTTGCCCTCCTGGAGAAAGAGGCACCATTTTTGTCTTCACCATGGAACAGACTCCCAGTCCCATGGTCAGTCCTTCTTCCAGTCACAGAAAGAAAAATAAAGCAAACAGCCCATGCCACCATAGCTGGATAGCAGTTTGCCTCAGCTGCAGGGGTGAGGCTCTGCTGTGGCCATTTGTTGTACCTCAAACCACTCATCTTTTATCCCAATCCCTTTGGAATAGCCCCTACATGCCACTACTGATTGAGGGATAACCACATCCTCTGCAGTTCTTTGGGTCTTTTTTGCCTATTTGCTTCCCATGACCAAACATAGTGCTCTATCTGTCAAGCGTTTGTCCCGAAGACCCTTTGTAGTCGCTTATTGTCTTTGTCCATGGAGAATCAGTGACTTAAATTGTTAACTGAAGGTGGTATGGCAGAATCCTCCCATCCTGAGGGACAGCTGGCATCTATGAAAAAGGTTAAGTCTAGGCCTGATCCTGTTGGTGTCAAGCCTCCACTGGATATTTCTCTAGAAGTAAGTGAAAGCCCTGAGGACTGCCTGGTGCGTGCATCAGATTCCTCTGCTGCTACTTTCTGAGGGCGGCATGGATCCAAGTTCTTGCACAGCCTCAGAGGTGTTACAAACATGTGCTCTGGATATTGAAGGGAAACAATGCCTGATTATTGCTGAAGGGCAGAGGGGGGAGTTCCTCAAATCTTAGTCCAGGAGGAGATTTCTGGTACTGTTATTGAATCTCGGCAGGTGACCAAACCACCAAGGGTTGTTAGGGCAGACGCCCCACTTAAGAAAAAAACTAAAGACAAAGCATATTACCTCTATTGCTAAAGATACCCAAGGCTTTTTCAGTGATTTGATGGTCTTGAAGCCTGTTCCAGAGGTTTCAGTCCCTGCTCCTCCCTGGTGTTCCACTCCTGTTAAGAGGGCGAGGGAACCGGATTCTGGTGAGGAATCCCTAGCTTACTCCTCTCAAATTCCTTCTCATTTAGCTTATTGCTTAGAGGAAGAAGATTCCTTGAGCCAGGTTTCCCGTTTGGAAGAATTGTACTTTGGGCATACTGTTGCTTGAATGATGGAGTACTTTAAAAGGGATTACTCCCAGGTCTCTGACATCCAAAAGAGATGCTGTGAGCTTTTATAAATGGAGTCACCTAAGCTGTCTGCATTTCCTCCTGTTTTAACAGCTATTTTATATACCTCTTCTGTTGCCTCTGTAGCTTTAGATTCTCAGCCCCCTGCCCTTAAGAAACCTAATAGGTTCTACAAGGTGCCTGATGAATGCAAGTTTTTGTTTGTGTCCATCTGATGATCCTTCTGTGGTTTCAGTCTCTACAGATAAAACTTCTCGGCTTTTGCCCTCCTCTAAGTTCCTTCCTTCAGATAAGGACAGTAGAGCTGTGGGAAGATTGGGTAAAAAAAGAGTACTTTGCTGCCTCCTTGTCCTTTCGGACTTCTAATTATCAAACCCATATGACCAGGCAAGTCTTGGCTCTCCTTTCTCAGGTAGCTAAGTTTGTGTCTGATCCTCCTGATTCTAAAGGGAAATCTTCAGCTCTTTCTCTGCTTGGTTCTTCTTCCCAGGTTGCTCATCTGTCCATAAAATGCAGTTAGGATGTTGCTGCTGATCCCTCTTTCATGGCTGCTGTCTTTGGTTCTGTAACAAGGCATTATCATTAGCTTTGCCAGATGATATCAAAGCCAAACTTTTGAATGTTTCTGTGAATAATAATCTTTTTGTGACAGCTGCAGCTGACCTGCTCATCTCTTAAGGATAAGGCCATGCAGGACCTCAAGCATATTTTTGTCTTCTCTGCTGTGAATTTCAGAGGATTTACCCTTCTAAGTCTGCCTTTGTCCATAGGCAGCCTTGTCAGCCTTCCAGCAGTAGGAAGGGATCTTGATGTATTCCTCCTGTTAAGTCTACTCAGACTCCTACGTCTTAGAAACCTTCCTTTCAGGACAAACCTGTCTCTATTTGACATCCCCCACCCAGCCAGGTCCCCTTGTCCTTCAGCCTTTCTCTGTCTCTTCCAAGTTGGCAACAAATCACATCAAATTCTTGGGTGTTGTCTATTGTTTGTCAGGGGTATTTCAGGGTGGAAGTCCCTTTCCCCTTTTCAGGCATTCTGAAGCCTCCCCCTGACCAGCTTTCTGATTTCCCAGAGGTTTTGCAGCCTCTTTTGGATCAAAGAGTCATTCATCCGGGTCTATATTATGTTATCGAATGTTAATTTTGTCAGACGTAATTATCGACCTGTAAATGTCGAACTACGACAATAGTGAAGTGTGATAATGTCGAAGTCAACGTGTTCGAAAAGTTGTTGGTCCACTGTAGTGTAGTTACATATCATGTCCGTACGACATCGCATTAAAGTTGCTTCATGTGAAAGTAATGCGCTACTGAATAAGTCTACTGACTTATAAGTTCAATGTGCGGGAAAATGTATATTTTTATGGTATGTTACCTTTATAATAAAATGGTACAACTTGATTATGTTGTCATCTGGGAGTAATATTCCATTGCGTTAGACTACATGAAGACTGGAACTATGGCTGACAGTTCATATTCTACTTTCCCCACTGTAGTGCGATCTTGGAGCTGGTATATATAATTAGCAGGGGGTAATCAGTAATTGATGAGATTAGTTAAGTTTAGTAGGTAGTTTTGTATACAGTGTAAATTATATTTGCTGATACATTTTAGTAAGGTTGTTTAAAATATCATTGGGTTGTGTAGTAGTAGTTGTTTAGGATTGTTTTGACTAGTTTAGGATTTAGCTTGAGAGGCACGGGATGTGTAGTGGGCCAACTATGGAAGTTCGACTTTGTCGGTTTCGATATATTAGGTTTTCGCTGAAATAGTAGTTCGACATTTACGGGTCGATAATTACGTTTTTGACAAAGTAACCTTCGATAACGTAATATAGGCACATTCAGCCTGTTCCATTCACCCAAGTGGAAAAGGGTTTTTACTCCAGGGTGTTTTTGGTTCCTCTGAAGGAGGGGACTTGGAAACAATTTTTGGACCTTTCTCTACTTAACACCTTCATCAAGGTCCCTTCTATCAGGATGCTGTCTTTTCAGACTTTTTTTCCTCTCCTCCTTCCTCAGGCCTTCTTTGTCTCTCTCAATCTCAAGGATGCCTATCTTCATGTTCCCATTCACCCTTTGTTCAGGACTTTTTTATGCATCTCTGTTTCATCCTCTCATTTTCAGTTCTCTGTATTGCCTTTTGGCCGTTCTACTGCCTCCAAGGGTATTCACCAAATGCCTTATTCCTGTCATTGCTTTTTGCAGACTTTGAGGGGTACAGATATTTCCCTATCTAGATGACTTGTTTATTCACACTTGTTCTCACAGTAGTCTTCTTCAAGATCTCCACTTCAATATTCTTCTTTTACAAAGTCTGCGGTTCACCATTAGTATCAAAAAGTCATTCCTTATGCCCTCCCAGGATCATATTTTTCTTGGTTGCAGGATTCAGACTATTCCCATGTTGGCTTCTCTTCCTGTTCCCAAGGTTCTGTCTTGTTAAAATAAAACAAAAAATTATTGCAGCAGTCAATTCAAGGACTTAAAAATCGGCACACTTTTAAAACAAAATAAAGGTTAAAACCATTAAAAACACACTGATTAAGCACTTTTGTCCCGATTACAACTAGGACTTCTTCGGAATTAATTAAATAAAATAAAAAAAAAAACAGGGCATTAAATACTTTAGGCAATTAACCATATGAGAAAAAAACATATAAAATTTAAAGGTGCTATGACCAGAAGAAACCGCTTCTACTACTAAACAAGGGCATGCAATGAAACCTTAATATAGATACCTGAAAATGTTATTAAACAACTAGATACAAAATTAAAATTAGACCTAGAATCTACAATAGGTTGAAGAGAAATGTTTTCAGTAATGCCAGGAGGCTTCCCAGTGTGCAGTCTCAATTGCCACTTTACTTCTTTTTCTTCCAATAAAGATTTAAAATCACCACCCCTGAGGTTAATCCTGCCCTGCTTAAGAATCACAATTCTAAAGGCACAATATTTAGGGCTGTTACTAATATGTTTATATAAAGCATTGTTAGTATTATGCTTACTCATCTGATAGGAGTGTTCATAAATTCTTTTCTTTAAGGGTCTTTCAGTTTTGCCCACATAAAAAGCAGGGCAGCCAGAACATTTGGCCAAATAAATTACCCCCTTAGACTGACAATTACCTTTAATAAAAAAAATGTTGTGCATGTCTTTGACAACCTTCTTCCAGTCTCTTCTTCCTCTGTCCTTTATCAAAGCCAGGGAATTTCTCAGAGTTCAGGACTTTATGTTTTCCACTGGGTCTATATTCGAACTTTCAAAACTTCGAATCCCATATGTTTGACAACATATGATTGAAGTTTAAAAGTTCAAATATATAATAAAACAAAAAAAAACAAACCCTTAACGGTGCAGGCAGGGGGGGCAAGCCCCCTGCACCCCCCATGTGGGTGGCTGCGCCCCCCCCACTTAAATATACCAACTCCAAAATCGCACTTCAGTGCAGAAAAGGGAAATTCTCCCACTCTGCACCAAACGGCGCCGTTACGTTTAATCTTCGAACTCTTGAAATGTCGATCATATGGTGTCGACCATATGACATTCGACATTTCAAGCGTTTGGAGTTCTAATAGGAACCCGCTTCCACCATCCTCATGCTTCCTCTTGCCAGCTCCATATGAGGAAGCTACAGTAACAACTCAGATCAGTTTGTCTTCAACATAGCCATGTCCTGGCATTCCCTGTTCCTTTGCTTCCTCGTCTCGACCTCAAGGTCCAGTGGTGGATTCTACAAATTTCTCCCAATCCAGGACTGCCTTGTCAGACTCCAGTTCCTTCCCAAGAACTGTTCACAGATGCCTCAGACTTGGGTTGGAGTTCTTGTGGTCATCTGAAAGTTCAGAGTCTCTGACATCCTCATCAAAGGTCAGACTATATCAATAAAAAAGAGGTGCGAGCTCTGCTTCTGGCTGTATGGGCTTTTCACTCCCTTTTTCTTCCCAGTCTCTTGAAAATCTTCACGGACTATACCACCCTGATGTGGTGTATCACAAGGAGAGAGTATGAGGTCTTATCTGCTTTGCAAAGTAGCTGTTCAGGCCTGGGCTCTGCCTGTCAATTGTCCAGTGACTGTTCAGGAAGTTTACATTCCTTCAAGTCACAATTTAGTGGAAGACACTTTGAGCATGTCCAGAACACAGGCTCACAAATGGATGCCTCATAGAGATGTGTTTGTGGACATAGTCCATCGAAGGGGTATTCCTCAGGTAGATCTTTTTGCCTCCCTCCAGAACTGACAACTTCCTCAACTCTTCTTGAGAGTATTAAGTGGTCTCATGTGGAAAGTGAATGCCGTGTCTTTTCCTTGGAAAGGAATGTTTATGTATGCCAAGAGTTCTGCACAAGATCAAGTAGGACTCTCCCAAAATCTTGTTGATGACTCCCTTTTGGCCCAGACAGCATTGGTTCCCCTTTCTTTTTATCTGGCCAGGGGTAATCTCCACAAATTACCTCACCAAGTAGATCTGTTCACACAAGACAAGGGATCTCTTATCCATCTTCACCTGTCCACTCAACATATTTATTTATTAATATTTATTTATTCCAGTTTGATGACCTGGGACGTCCACTGGGATCAGGGAGGCCCGGGGAGAAAAGCGCCAACAATACATAGTTACATGAATAATTACCAAGAAACTTTGCATTACTGACAAATTAACAGGTAGCATTCATAAAGAAATAATTTTGTTTAGGTGTAAAAGACAGGCAAATGGCCTTGAGGCTAGATTTTACAGTATAGTTATTTGTACATAATACAAATGAGCAAGGTTAGCTAGGTGAGAGGTTAGCCAGGAGTAAAAGTGGAGGAGACCTTGAGAGGTATAGGATGAAGAGTACAGTTGCATTTCCTGTTTGAGTAAAGGTGAGAATGAAGAAGAGTTTTAAAGTTTTCGAGGTTATCGCAGGTCATAAGAGTGGAGGGAAGAGCATTCCATTTTTTGGCAGGTGAAGGAAAGCAGAAGTTGACCAGCTGGGCACTTGGGTTTGTGGATGGTGATTAGGTTTTGGTGGGTAGATCTAAGTGTTCTATGGGGAGTATATGGTTGTAGGATATTGGATAGTGCAGGGCACTTGGTAGGTTGGAATAGTAGTCTGTAGGCAGTCGTGATTTGGAGAAAGTCAAGTTGGTTATGGAGTTCAAGCCAGTTTAATGAGTGAAGGGAGGAACAGCGATGAGAGGAAGATTTGGCTTTGGTAGCAAATCTGGAGATTTTATTGTAACGTACTTCTAGTTTGGTGGATAGTGAGGAGGATAAATTAGTAAGCAGAGGGGCGCCATACAGTAAAGAGGGAAGGAGATAAATAGTGGTGAGAGTTAGTCTGGTAGCAGGAGAGAGGAAGTGGTTGTTTCTATAAAGTAGGCCAAGTTTTATGTGGGTTTTCTTTATGTTTAGCTGGACGGGAGTATTAAATTTTAGGTGTTCATCAATGGTAACACTAAGAAGTTTGGCGGAGGGAACGACCTCTAAAAATGGAGTTGTTATGGCTGGTTATTTGGAATGAGTTTTTATCAATAGGGGAGGACTTAGAAGGAGAGAATAGAAGGATTTTAGTTTTGTTAGCATTTAATGAGAGGTGATTTTGGAGCATCCAGTTTTCAGTAGTTGAGAAGGCTGTTTGTGTCAGTAGTTGGAGATCTGTTAAGTTGGAGGCGCAGCAGATCAAAGTAGAATCATCAGCATATTGAACAATTTTAGTATTGGGTATGGCCCTGTAAAAGTCGTTAATAAAGATGTTGAATAGAACTGGGCCAAGTATGGATCCTTGGGGTATTCCAGTGGGGGTAGGACAGAAGGTCCCCATTTGACAGCCTGGGACCTGTCAGAAAGATAACTGGAGAACCAGGAGAGAGTTTTGTGGAGAGATTGAGATTAGACAGACGATTTAGAAGTTGGGTGTGGGAGATGGTATCAAAAGCGTTAGATAAGTCCAGCAGAACTGAGGATACTGAATTACCGGAGTCACAGGCTAAATTGACAGTATGTAAGAAGGAGAGAAGGGCGGTGTTGGTACTATGTCCTGGGCGGAAGCCGTGTTGGGTAGGAGAGAGTAGCTGGTGTTTGGTAAGGAATGGCAAGAGCTGAAGGTGGATGCATTTTTCAAGGAGTTTAGAGAGAGGGGAAAGGATGACTATGGGGTGGAAATTAGATACATTACAGTTTTTGCCACCCTTGTGAAGTGGAAGAATATTTGCAGAGCGCCATAGTTTGGGTACATAGGATTCAAGTAGTGATCTATAGATCAGAATGCTAATAGGGAGAGCAATACCATCGGAGGCTATTTTTAAGAAGGAGGAAGGAATGTTGTCGGGGGCATTGGAGCAAGGCTTTAGTTTAGAGAGTAGTTTCTTTATTTGGTAGGTGGAGATGGGTTTGAGTTCGAAAGTAGGGGGGAGAGGAGGGAGAGGATGTTAGGGTGGTAGGATTTTGATCCCCTTTAGGAACCTCTTTTCTGAGGATTTGCTTTGGGTTCTGCAGGAGGCCAGGAAATCCACTACCAGAAAATCATACATGTCTAATTGGAAAATATTTTCTTTTTGGTGCCTCTGTCACCATCAGAATCTCTTTTCAGTGGGGGTCCTGTGGTTCTCTGTTGTGTGATCTGCTTCATGCTGGCTTAGCATATTCTTCAGTTAAAGCTCATGTCAGCAGTCTCTGCTTGTCTGCCCTTCAACCCTCTTTTGACCTCTTGGTTTGAGGTAAAGCAGTTTCTTAAAAACATCATATCAGGCTTACAAGAATTACTGTTCCACCTTCTTGGGACCTCAGTTTTGTATTTGAAAAATTGACTCAGGCTCCTTTTGAACCTGCTAGTTCAGCTTCCTTGCAACTTTGTACTTGGAAGACTGTTCTGCTGTTGTTTCTTTATTTTGCTAAGAGAGTGTCTGAACTTCAGGCTCTTATGACTATTCCTCCTTTTTTCATTTTTCACAGATACAGGGTGTCTCTTCATACTAATCCTTCTTTTATGCTCAAGGTGGTTTATTAGTTGTCCTTGAATCAGTCTATTCAGCTTCCTTCCTTTTTTCTTTCACTGCAGTCTGCTAGTAAGAAGGTTCTTCATATCTTGGACTTGCACAGACAGCTCGAATATTATTTGGATAAAACACAGGTTATTCACAAGACTGAGCAACTTTTTGTTTCATTTTCATCCCAGTACTTTGGGTATGGCTGTTTCCAAGTAAACCAACTCTTCCTTTTTTTCTTTTCAAGGCAAATGTCTTCATCTGTTAAGGTACATTCTTCTAGGCCAGTTACCTCTTATGGTGCCTTTTTCAAAGATTTGGACACCAATTCCATCCTTGAGGCTGCTACTTGCTACTGCTCATATGCTTACTAAGCAGTGTATGGATATTGTTACCAGGGTTAGGGCAGGTTTTGCAAGGTCTATTCGGCATGGCTTTGTAGAGAGCTCTTCTGTGCCTTCCTCCTCTCAAGTCTTTTTCTTAGCTCTTGTACTGTCCCTTCAGTGAAGAATACTGCAACAGTGTTATGGAAGGACATAGTACAGTTGTATAAAGTCTTACCATAACAGTAGATGTTTTTCTCTTCCCTGTTGCAGTATTTGGTCCCTCCCTGCTTTCCCCATTATAACTCTTGCCTCTGTGTTTTGTTTCCTTTCTAGCCCAGGGGCTGTCACTTCCTTTTCCTTCTTAACTTTTTTCTTCTGGATGTGCGTGTTTTCTTTGGTCCTTGTCTTGTTCCTTCTGGAGCAATTTAGTTCTGAGTATTTATGTCCATATTTCATCTTTATGCCTTATGCAAGGAGAATACTTGTGATTTGCAGCACCTGTAAGGTCTAAAGGCTTTGGTATACTGGCAGTATTGTGGGCTATCCTTGGAAGGAGATCTCTTCATTGAAGAAAACTGCAACAGTGAAGAGAAGTATGTCTACTGTTATGGTAAAACTTTATACTACTGTACTTCCCAAAAAGAAGTCATGAACCTCCCAAAACCAAAGACAGTCCAACAAGTCTGAATGACCGTTCAAGAGACTTTGTGAACACCTCTAACCCTGGCCACTTTTTTCTTACAGAAAGTCAGAATGTCCATCTTTCTTTTTGATAACATAATTTCAGACAAATGGGTTCTGAAAATCATTCATCAAGGTTCCAGATGCTAGTGAGAGGAAATTCTTTCTTTTCAGTGGGGTCATTCCTCATCCTCCAGATCAGACTTTTTTTTTTTCTCCCCAACAGTTTGTCATCATACTCTGTCCCAAAGAAGTGCTAAAACAGATCTGATGTTGTCCTTTTCATTCATTTCTCAATGACTGGGTCTTGGATCTGATTCCGAATCCCACACTGCCACTTTTACTAGACACTTGCATCCAACTCCCGAGCTCCTCCCTCTACCCATAATGTCCCAATTAACCTGCTATACCTCAGATCTCTTTTGCTGCCATATTGCTAAAGATGTGGATCTTTCTCAAAGAGCTTTTTTGGGTGTTTTTTTTTCCTTAATGTAAGTTCAATCTCCACATTTTTTTTCTCTAAAACTTTCTGTTTTTCTACTTCACCCCCTTCCCTTACCCAGTATCTTGAGTTTTCAAGTTTTTTTTTATTTTTTAGCTGTAGCTTTTCTCTTTCTCCTACCTCAGGGTAGCTGTCAATGCCATTGCTGGTACTTTTCCCTACCCTGTAGTGGGTATTTTCTTTACCTACCATTGTTGGTAGTCAAAAAAACGAAACAGCTTTCTTTCTTTTTTCTCAATCATTTCTTGGCCTTTTGGCTATGACCAGTGTAGTATCATGACTGAGAAACCAACTGGTTTCAAAAAAATGCACTTCCTGTGAGCATAAGATCCCTAACTCTGCGACACACAGGGAGTATGTCTTCTGTCTTGGAGCTTCTCATTTGAACACAGGCTGCCCTATTTGTGCAGCCTTTAATTCCAGGGCCCTTAGCAACCGTAGAACAATTTAGTTGTAAAGGGATTGCTGCCACCTTCTTCATCATCATCTTCTACTCGAGGGGCTCAAACCCCTGCAAAATCATCCAAAGCCTCTTTTGAGGTGAAAGAATCATGTAGACAGTCTTCAACCTGCTGTCCAAAGACTACTCCATCTTAGGAGCCTCCTTCAAAGATTCAAAAGAAATCTGATCCAACCTTCTCAGATCCGAAGTGGAAACAGTCAGATCCCACATCCTGGGATCCAACAACTCCTCATAAGAAATCTCCAAGAATCCACTCCCCAGGGTTCACTGTAGGGCCTGCTTCTCCTAGACTTCATTCTCCTTTCCTTCAGGAGACCCTGAGGAGAAGGTCTCAGCTCCAGTTTACCACTTCCTGCATCAAGTCCTCCAAGAGCCTTTCAGGAGCTGAAGTGGATAAGATGATGCGGAAGTTCTTCAAAGCTCAGATTCAGATAGCGGTTATCCCAGCTCCATCTTTCATTGGATCCATGAGCCTCCCTTTTACTTCCCATGTAGTGATCTCTCCTTCTCCCTTTCGGCTGTTAGCTTTAGAGCCATTGGATTCGAAAGACCCATTAGTGTTGACGTCAGATCTGAAGACACTGACTGCCTTCCTGATTTGTTCAGCTCAGATTCCTTTGGATAAGATGAGTCTTGGAGAAGAAGAGTCAGCAAGTGACCAGGGGACTAGTTTCCACTCCAAGGTTGTTGGAGCTATCCCTGCTTCTTGGTGTTGGACAGCTCGGGTATGACTCCCCCTTCGAGGCATGGATCTGGGGAAGGTCGAGACATGGCAACATCTGCATCTTCAGCTCTAGTGTGAGCAACCACAGCATCTTCCAGTCCTCATGCATTTGAGGTAGTGGAGAGGGTCTTCTGAGAGAGTCACCTGCTGTAGCCTCTTTGGCTCCTACAACCCTGCCTCCTTCAGGTCCAAGCTGTGATCATCTCAGGCCTATTTCACAGGGACAGCCAGCCTCATCAAGCATCTAAAGAGTCCCCCTTGAGGACTTCCCCTCTCTTTGAATACCTCTCCAGATTGTTCCACTGAGGAGGTTCCCCAAAAGAGAACATGTAAGAGGAGACACACAGACTCCCTTCTGGAGTCTCTCACTGAATACACTAATTTTGAAGGGAAGGGGTCCCTCAATCTCCACTGGATGATGTCTCCTTTGTAGATATCTTAGAAATTCTCAAGCAATAGGGTGGGTGGTCCTCTGATATCCCTTCCCAGTAGAAGTTAGTTTTTTCTGGTAGCTTTGGGTCCAGCCCATCTACATCTTGGATGACTTCCTCTGCAGACAAATGAGCTTATAGATCTAGTCTCTCACCAGGCGTGGAAGGAAGAGGAATACTGTAGAACTCATTCCCCATTGCCCTGATAAGTTTCTTGTGCCACTTGGACAGGCCACACTGGAGCAAGACAGTTCCTGCTGGTGCTATGATTGTAGTGGCAACCACAAAGATGGAACTGCAAGAGCAGAGCTCCACTGTATATCCCCCTAACAGAGAGTCTAGGGTGTTGTACAGATTCAGGAAGCTTATTTTTTCCTAAGCAACCTTTACCTTACATTCACTGAGTTACTTGGCACATTTCTCAAGATTACAGTGGAATTTGACTAAGGAACTTTCCAAATCCCTCTCCTAGTCCATGTCCATCGAGGACTACAAGAAGTCTACTTCTCAAATGACCACTCTCCTATCCATCTCTAATGTGTCCAAGAGGGTAATTTCCCATGCTGCCAAGGATACCGTATGGGCCGTGGGTTCAGGCATAGCCATTAGGATATATATGTCATGATGCGCTTATGCAACTTTGTATAGCCTTTCAGGTCTTTTATCAATGCTCCTTTTGATGGAATGCCTTTGTTTGGCCCTACTGTAAAGGAAACATTTTCCCAGAGTGAACAGGATGGAAAAATCCTGTATGCCATAGGAGTATGCTTTTCTACCCCTCACCAATCCTTTTCCAGAAATCAAAGAGAAGGCAAGAAAATGTGGTTCCATAAGTCTCAGGGTCCTTTCCAGTATTCAAGCTGGGATAACTCCCCAGAGGTAGAGAGGGAAGTTCAAATGGAAGACACCATCCATGTGGCAGGGGAGGCATACAAAACCCAGGTTTCCGAGATTCCGTTTTGGATAAACCCTTCCAGTGCTCCTGAAAGGTTGCTCAACTGCCCACCTCTGGAGGCCATCATGGGTTTGCTTGTCTTTGCACCCTGATACCTGGGCATCAGTAACAGAAGATTCTTGGATGCTAAATATCATATCCAGGGGTTATTTTATACCATTTTCCCAGATTCCTTCAACCAACAGAAAAAGGCTTCCCAGCATCCCACCCAGTCATAGGGAGGCAGCAGCTCAAGAAATTCAAAAGCTGCTAGACAAGAGAGTCATCCATGAGGTCCTGCCAGACCAGAAATGATTTGGAACTTACTCAAGATTCTTGTTATTACCAAAGTAAATGGGGGCCTCAGACTAATTCTTGATCTAAGCAAACAATCAATTTGTGAAGAAGTCAAAGTTCTGAATTGTCACAGTTCAGTCTATTCTGCTGTTTCTGTGCAAAGATGATAGGATGTTCTCCATTGATCTTCAGGATGTGTACTGTCACATCAAGATGAATAGATGATCCTGAAGATTTCTGTGCTTTTAGCCAGTCAATATCAATTCAACAGCCCTGCCCTTTGGTCTTACTACAGTCCCCAGGGTGTTTACCAAATGTGTGGCAGTGGTAGCTCACTTGAGACTGCTGAGATTTAGAGTGTTTCCATACCTAGATGACTAGCTCCTCACCTCCCCAACTAAGCATCTTCTAGAGAAATCCAGGGACTAATTGCTCCAGTTATGTTAAGTCTCTAGGCATCTCAGTCAACATCTGTGAGTCTCATCTTCAACCTGTTCAGGGCCTGGAGGTGTTCA
The DNA here is from genome assembly GCF_019279795.1 of Protopterus annectens. Classification (NCBI taxonomy): domain Eukaryota; kingdom Metazoa; phylum Chordata; order Ceratodontiformes; family Protopteridae; genus Protopterus; species Protopterus annectens. The sequence goes on from NC_056748.1 coordinate 604,761,171, forward strand.
TTTGAACACAGCCAGTCAGATAGCCTCTCTTCCACCACATCAATCAGGTGCCAGCTGGAGCAAATTCTTGCACACTCTTCTCCCCAGCCAGACTTATTCTTCAGGCCCTAGGGTTAATGGTAGCCGCCATAACCTTAGTCCCTGTGGCCCGATTGTATATGTGCATTTTTCAGTGGACCCTAGCTCTTTAGTGGTCAATTCTTCACTATCCCTTGTCCTTTCTGGTCAAACTCACTCGAGTATGCAAAGATCATCCATGTTGGTGGATTCATTTGGATGAAGTTTCCCCAAGGCTGCCCTCTTGTGCTTCCACCCCCAGTAACCACAGACTCCTCACAACTGGACTTGGGGGGCAGTTCTTGGGATTGACAGTCCAAGACATGTGGTTCCCAGAAGAGACTAGAGATGAGAGTGGTCCTCATAGTGTTGTAGGTCTTCCAGGATGTCCTTCCTCTTGGGATGATTGTGATAAAAACTGTCAACATGTTTGTGGTATGGTATATCAACAGATGGGTAGACCCGATCTTACCACCTTTGTTGAGAGTCATTGAGAGTGAGGCAGTGGAAGATCTCCTCCATCCACTTTCTTATGGCAACACGTACACCAGGGAAGTCAAGTGTTCTAGTGGACAAACTCAGCAGGTCCAATCTGATGCCTCAGAAGTGATCTCTCAATCAGTGGCAGAGGGGATTTTCCTTCGTTGGGTCCATTCTTGCTGTGACCTTTTGCATTTTTCCACAAGTGCAGCAGGTTCTTTGCCCTAATCCTCCCTCTGGGGGAGTCACTGAGAGATGCTCTAGTCCATGTTTGGCCCTCCTTTATCCTTATGCCTGATACCTCTAATTCCCAAATTCTTACAGAGGGCAATGTGGTTGAAGGAGCACAGTTATCCTCATTGCCCCCTTTTGTCCTCAAGTGTGGTCCCCCTTCCTTTGGTCTCATCTTTGTTATCCACCATGGATACTGGACCCTAGTCCAGATCTGCTTTCTCATCCCTCGAGGATTGATCATTAGGGAATTCTAGGCCTCAAGTTGACCGCATACTTTTTCTAGTTCCACTGATAGCTAGATATACCAATCTTTCCTCCCTACTCTGATAGATACTTCTCTCTTTCCACAAGGCCTGTACAAGGAAGATTTACAAAAGTAAATGGAAAAAATTCTCTATTTGGGCCTTATAGAAGGAATTGGACCCTTTCACTGCTCCTACTTCAGCTGTCATAGAATTTTTATCATGTATTTTTCAAGAAGTACTATCAAAGTGCAGTTGGCGTCCATATCTAATTCTCACTAAGGAGAGAGTGCTTCCTCATTAGCGTCTTCAAAATTGTGCAAGGCTTTTCTAAAAGGTACTTTCTAGCTTAGACCCCCAGTGAAGGACCCATCATCCCCTAGGATTTGACAGTTGTGATGCAAGGGTTTACTCTTAAATCCTTTGAACCATCAGCTAAATCCAATATAAAACCTTTATCACGGAAAACTGCTTTTCTGGTGGCCATTAAACCTGCAAGGCAAGTTTTTTTAAACTCTGGTATTCGTCTTCCAAATCTCCTTATCTTCTTTTTCACAAAGACAGGGTTACATTATGGATTAATCCAATCTTTTTGCTTAAAGTAGCATCCTATCATCTATCATCTTTCCACACTTTGCTAAGAGAGGAGAATAGATGCTTCATCTTTTGGATGTACACAGGCAACTGTAGAACAAAAGATTTCAAAATGTCAGAGCAATTGTTTGATTTCTCCCCAAACAAATTGTGCTCACCAGTTTCTAACATTACCCTGGATAAATGGCTGATTGATTTTCCTTTGTTTACAGTCAGTAAGGCCTGTTGCTACTCAGACATCCTAAAGCACACTCCACTTTTGGTCTAAAACCTCTATTGATGACATTTGCGCAACAGCTATCTGCTGTAATGCTCATACTTTTATGCTCATTACAAATTGGATTTGACTTCCAGGAGGACAGCTGCCTTTGGTTCTGCAGTACTCCAGAATATCCTTCTGTGAGGGCCAGCTAAGGTCCACATAGCTGGGGACTCTGTCCCAGTTATTGAGGAACGAATGAAAAGGACAAAAACCGATATTAAAGTTATGAATTCACCACATGTCTGCATCTATGTTGTCCATGTTCATTCTTCAACTCCCCACCCTCCTTCCCCCTTCCTATTGTCTCGTGGAGTGACCTTGTAGTTATCGTGGAACTTCTGTTCCAGGTTTGAGCTCCAGTGCTGCTACTACTATTTTTACTTTGTCTATAATTAGGATTAGTTATTCTTAAGGCCTATAAGGCAGCAAACTCAGTCTGAGGTATAGCAGGTTGACTGGGGCATTATGGGTAGAGAGAGGAGCTCAAGAGTTGGATCCGAGATACTAGTAAAAGTGGCCAAGTTGGTACAGAGACCCAATCTTTGAGGAAGAATGAAAATGAATAGCACAGATGCACAGTTATGGTGAGTACATAACTTTAATTTCTTCATTTTTACTCAGTGATGTTCCTAGTACCAAACAAAGAAAATTCTTGGAGACCACTTCTGAATCTTTCTTTCCTAAACCTGTTTGTGATACTGCCCATATTCAAAATGATGTCACTTCAAAACCTCTTATCGTTTTGTTCTATTTCAAGTTTCCTGGCAATACTAGACGAAAAATGCTCATCATCATGTCCCTGTTCATGCAGACTTAAGACTTTTAAGTTTTTTTTTTTTTTCATGACTCGATCATATTATCAGTTCTCTGCCTTACCCTTTGGACTATCCACTACACCAAGAGTGTTTACAAAATGTCTAGCTCCAGTTGGCTCATTGCAGACTCCTCACAGGATTGTGTTCCTGGGAGGAAAACTTGACACTTCAGTTAAAAGAGCTTTTATTCCACAGGAAAAAATGGATCTTTATCTAGATATATTTATAAGGTTTTGCACTCAGACTTTGGTCACTGCAAGGAAATACCTCAGGACTTTGGGTCTTAAGGCATCTTTGATTGTCATGATACCCCAGGCAAGATTCCGCATGATAAATACACAGTGACATCTGAAATCTCTTTGGTCACAGCATCAACATCCTTTATCTTTTTAAATCCCAGTGCTGGGGATTGTCAGAAGAGAAGTCATTTGGTGTAGACAACAGATATCATTAAATCCATGTCTCCCCTTCTCATTCCCTGCTCCAAAGCAGCCAGTCACCACAGATGCTTCATACTTTGCTTGGGCAGCAGTTGCAGGAGGGATAATAGTGCAGGATGTGCGGGACACCAAGGACAGATGAAGGCACATAAATATCAATGAGATGTTTGCCTTGATGATGACACTCAACTCTCTGATCCACCTTTGGTCCCCAGGATCTCTTCGAGTGGCTTCAGACACTAACACAGTCATGTAGTAGATCAACAGGCAAGGGGAACCAGGTTGTATCTCCTTTGCAGACAAGCTATGTTAGCTTGAGATATAGCTTCACAGCACAATCTCACTCTACAGGCATCCTACATTCCGTAAGAGAGCAAAACTATGTGGCAGACAAGCTGAGCAGAACCAAGGCAGAACCTCAAGAATGGAAATTAGATCATAGGGTCTTCCAAGATTTGATCCATCTGTGGGGAGTTCCTCAGGTAGACCTCTTTGTCAACTCCCCTGATCAATCAACTGTCAAGATTCTGTTCCAGGACTCCATGCAAGAAGGCCTGGAAGATACATGCCTTTTCCTTTCCCTGGACAGGAATGTTTTTGAAAGCTTTCCCACCCTTTCCAGTAACATCCAGGGTACTTGTGAAGATTCAGAAGGAATCCCCCAAGATCATTATGGTGACTGTCTTCTGGACCAGGCAACTGTGGTTCTCCCTTCTTTTGGAAATGGCCAGGGGTAATTACCACAAGCTTTCTCACAGACTGGATCTACTTATAAACGAACGGGGGTGTTTGATACATGACAACATCACTCAACTTCAGTTAACTGTATGGACGATAGGGTTTTAATTTCTTTTTAGGCACCTGTTTACTGAGGACGTGCAGCAGGTACTAATGGAGGCCAGAAAGCCTACTACTAGAAAATCATACATTAGCAGATGGAAAAGTTTTTCTAGTTGGAGCCTACAACATAACTAACACCCATTCAGGGCTAGTTGTTCTCTGGTTCTACAATATTTATATTTATGTGAGTTGCTATAATTCTTATTCCTCTGTCAAGGTTCAGTTATTGGCTATTTCAGCATGTATGCCCATGGATCCTCCTCTTTCAATGTAGTCTCCTGTCAAAATATTTTTGAAAGGGGTTTTGTATAAGAGACCTGTAAGAAAACTGGTGGCCCTTTCTTGGGATCTTAATTTTGTATTTGAGAATCTAACACTTGCTTCATTTGAACCAGTTAATCTAGCTGACTTGAGGTTCTTAACATGGAGATGTTTTCCTGGTTGCTTTGATCTCTGCAAGAAGGGTATCTGAGTTAGAAGCTGTTATCGTGAGCTATTTCTATCTGATTTTCCACAGGGACAGGGTTTCTTGGATAACTAATCCTCCTTTTATTCCTCAAGGGGTATCCAAGTTTACATATCTCCCAGTTTTCTTTCTTAAACCTAAAAGTGTGGGAGAAAGGATATTCCATACCTTGGATATCTACGGACAGCTCAGGTACTGTCTTAACAGAACTAAATCTTTCAGATCAGCTGTTCATTTCTTTTGAAGGTAAGAAAAAAAATTCTGTTTCAAAACAGATTATTTTCAAATGGTTGTCTAAGGCTATTACCTTTTGTTATACTCAACATATCAAAACTTTCCCAGGCAGGGTCAAGGCCAGGTCTTTGACTTCATCGATGGCTTTTTGGAAAGGGCTGGATTCTAGAAGTATTGTAAAAGTTGCTACTTGGTCCTGTGTGCATACTTTTACAAAGCACTTTAAGCTTGTTTTCTTCTCCTGGTCTGCATCAAGCTTTGCTAGAACTGTTCTCCTGAAGCTCCTGCACTCTTCTTCTTCAACCTCCCAAACGTAGTTATTAGCTAAGGTAGTCTACCTATATAGTTAAGGCTGCTGAGCAGTAATCAATATGATGAACATAGTACAGTTGTATAACTAAAACTTAACATAACAGTAGATGTTCAAATGATCACTGCTGCAGTAGGAACTCCCCCTCCATCCCCTTGCTTTTGGTGTGTTTTTATGCCAGAGTGTGGGCATTTATTTTTTATTGTTCCTAGGACTGTTCTGTCAATGCTCAGCCTTCCTCTTTGTGCTGATAAGAAAGCTCTGAAGGGCTTTGCACGCAAACGTGTCTTTTAGTCAGCTCAGCTAGCATCGTGTAGCAAGGGAATCTAGCATAGAGCTGCTGACCCTAGTAGAGCAGCAGGTCTTGAATGCAGCACAGTTTACAAACTACACTTCAAAGTGAATCAGAAAGAATGAAGTAAACTGTAAATTAAGCCTTGAGCAATTTGTCTACCCAAAACATAAGCAATTTACTGTCTTACTACAGAAATTCAGAAACTGTCCCAAATTAACAGAACTCGGGTACAGTAAATGGTATTAACAGAGTAGAAGTAAATATATTTTACAAACATACAGGTGGAATTGGATTAAATTGAAATGCTTTTGTAATGGCTTTTAGACTGGGTAGTAAGATGAAATCTAGTTAGAAGTGATTATCCAGTAGTTTCTAATAAGGAGATGCATCACAGAGCAGCAGGTCCCATATGCACCACAATGTAAAAGCTGCACTTTAAAAGCATAGACAATTAAAGCAACTGTAAGTTACGTCTGGAGCAATTAGGATCCCAGAACACTATGAGTGTCTTACTGTCACTAGAAAAAAAGCTGAAAAGTGTCCCAAGGAAAGACATTTCTGGTAAATTAAACAATGTTAACAGGTTAGCAGTAAATATGCTTTAAACACAGAGATTGAATTGGATTAAAAAAATTCTGTGGTGTCTTTGGGAATGGAAAGAAAGTCACATCCAGTTAGAGCCAGTATGCCATTTGTTGACTGGTTTTGTGGGAAGAAGGCTTTCTGGAACTTTGAGGTCGTTTGAGTTACTGTGATTGCCCCTGGATGAGAGTAACCATAATAATGCAAGTTCATTTTATTCAAGTGCATAAAACTAAACAGTTTGCAAAAAGAATGATTCAGACACAAATTATGATATGAAATATGTATGTGCATGAAATACAGGATCTCATAAATTATTGGTTATAAGATAAATGGTCTGGCAGTATATGAGACAAACAAAAATTAAGTGCTGTCTATTTGCTAGTTATATTTGGTATATATCTTTTTGTTACAATGTTGATATGTGGTTGAGTCATTTATAATGATTTGAAAATTTACCAAGTTACACACAGGGAATTCACAAGCAATGAATCTGTAAAACTGTTTTGTTTGTGAGCAGGTGCCTAATCTCTGAGCAGCAATGTGACACTAACAAGGTGAATACCGAAATGCAAAATGAAACAGCAGCACTTAATGATGACACAGAAGTGCCTTATTTACACTTAACAGCTGTAGAGTCAAGCAGTGAAAGAATTACAGGGGAGCATCTAGAAACTCAAGTAAGTGACAAGTTGCATATGAAAAATTATTTTGTAAAATTCTTGTAATACAACTAACGATTGCGTTTATTTTGAGACTTGTCACCTATATCTATATAATACATTTTCCAGTTCTCTCTCTCAAAAAAAATTCCAGCAGCCTATTATCTACTTTATATGCAGAGCCCTTTCTTCTAATGGAGACTTAATTTTACTTTTTAGTAATGGGCAGTTGTTAGTTCATTTTGAAGTACATTCCATTCCAAGCAGACTTATCTCTTCGGTGAGTTTGGTAGCAACCACAGTTAAGTGTGGCTGTTACCATATTCTTTATTGAGGCTGCTGTATTTTGTTTGAACATTTAAGCTAATTCAGTTTATCTTCTTTTTTTACTTTTTCTAGTTCATTTTTGCTCCTTTTGTGCTATCAGCCACCTTCAGTTAATCTTGTGCCCATCCATTCCCTCTTAGTGAATGTGTGTTCGCTAACTCTGGTAGATGACAACTGGAGGAAGCCATTGTCCAAGTAGGAATGGAGGTTTTTTTTGTCCCCAATCAGCTGGAGTCATCACTCTGTCACCTGTATGCTTTATCTGAGGACTTCCATTACTAGACTGATGGATCCAGTTCATGTCTCCAGTGTGTGCTGCATTAGTGGTCCTAGCAAGCCTCCACTTGATGGTTGTGAATGCACCAAGCAATCAGATCCACCAAACCTTCTCCCCAGGATGGCCTAGTCAGCAACAGCTGTTTTCTTCCATACTCCCCAACCTGGCTCCCCTAGCACATGAGCCTGTGCTCAAATTCGGGTCATCTAGGTCATAGTTAGGGCTTTTTTTCCACTGCACCATGGAACCAGGCCTTTCATTTTAAACACATCCATACTTCAATTTAAAAGCAGTTACTTCCTCTGTTTTTTGAAGCCATTGTTACAGCTACAGAAATTGAATTCCTCAACATGCACATGTGGAGTGCATTTTAACTCAATCTCACTATTCCAGTCTTTTGTGCAGAATGATGGAAATGACAAAAGTGTGGATTATACAATCACATTATTTACTTAAAAACAAATGTCTTACTTTTTTAATATTGTGGCATATTGCAGTATAACATAGTATTGCAGCACTGGTAAAAGATGTAAAAACAGACATTTTGGGCAGTTGGGTTTTTCTGATGCCTTCTTGGTAGTGTATAGTGTTAGCTACCTGAGAACTGATGAGCCTTTACAGTAACCTGCACACACAGCTTGCAGAAATTTATGACAGGTAGTTGGGTGTATTTGTCAGATTTGCAGCAGTATGAAAACTTGAGTATAATTTATCAGTTGTGAGAGGCAAATGCTTCACATTTAAGAACTTTCCAGTTCCAGATTAATATTTCTCAGTTTTTTACAAGACTCTTCATATTGCTTTTCTCTGCATAGTCAGTAAATTAGCATCAAGTTTTGAATGGTGCCTTTATCCTTTGTGAAACATTATCACACATCATTTTTATACGCTTTTGAATGCTTTCATAGGTTTTCTCTCCACCACCCATATGGTAGTATATTCATTGCTCTGCAATCCTCTCCATGAAGAGAATGTTTTCTTAGATCCAAGAAATAATTGGTTCCTCAAATTGGCCATCTGTGCCCTTTTGCTCCTCGTTTTGGCCTTCCTGTGCAAAACAATCCATTTACATCTTCCTGAAGTGATCTTATCTTGTTTCTTGATTTAAGTGAAAAGAGCCAGAGCTTCTCTAGTTTCTTTTCATATCTTCCCACTCCATGGCCCTTCTTGTGGCTTTCCTCGGGACTCCTTCCAGCAGCTTGATATTCCTTCTCTTGTATGACCTCCAGAACTGCGTACAGTACTCAAGGTGTGTCCTGACCATATTCTAGTGAATAGGATGCATTATCTGTATGCTTCTGCACTCAGTCCCTTTGAGTATACACCCATGAATTATGTTGGTTGTTGCCATTGCCTACTCAGTCTGCCTCTGATGATTCACTCTACGTGTGATCAGTACTTCCATATTCTTTTCCTGCTCTGTTGTCATCAGTTCCACTCTGCCCCCACAAATTCATAAGGTCAGGGTTGTTGTGGCCCAAGTTCAGTACTTTGCATTTGCCAACACTGAACCTTAAGTGCCATCTTTCAGACCACATGGTTATCTCTTCCAAATCCTTCCATAAACACCCCTTCACTGCTGCTCCTAACTTTGTGTCATCAGCAGAGAGGGTGAGCATGTTCTGTGTTCAGTGGGATTTGTCTGAAATGAGCACGCTGAGGAGTACTAGACTGAAGACCATTCCTACAGTACTCCTGCAGTCTCTTCCCTTTTCCTGATATTCTTTTCAGTATAATGCTGTGTGTCCCATCGCAGCAGTTCAGTTCCTTGATTTTGATTCTGTGCCCAAGCCCCTCATGTTTTCCTTATAACATCTTGCCCTTGGAGTGAATTGGAGGCTTTGCTGATATCCATGTAGGCTGCATTTACTACAGCTCCTATAAGTTTTTTTGTAATCCAGTTATAAAACTGTCATATTTTTCTGACAACAACTGCTGGCAATGAGTCACTGATTGCTACATTCTGGAGATAGCTGTCTTCTAGAACAACCAGCTTTTCCCTAGGGATTCTATATTCTACTTTCACTGCATTGTTAGGCTAGCAGGCCTGCAGAACCCTGGAATTTTTCCTACTCTGTCTCCCATACTAGGGTTGCTGCATTTGATATCCTCAAGCTCTCAGACGCTTCTGCAGTGGCCAGACATCTGCTGAAATCCTTGAACAGGAGATCTGTTAGCATACTCAACAGATTCTTGAGGACCCTGGGTGGTAGTACATGTGGATCATGTTTTTTTTATCCTTCAGTTCCATTTCATCTTCCTGTCTGTCTGATTTATCTATCCATTTCTGTACCTATTCTGTACTCTCCCTTTACTTTTTTTGGTAAAGACTGGGACAGTGTATTCATTGAATACTTCTGCTTTTTCAGTCTTCCGTGATCTCCCTGTCATATTTGTTCAGTATTGGCCAAGTCTGCTGTTTGATTCTTTCTTTTTTAACACCTTTATTAAATTATCACATAAGACAGAAAAGAAAATGAACCATCTTTGTATTTTTCCACTTGCATACATAATAAATCACATATCTTTTCCTTCTTTGTAACTATTATCAGTCCAACATTACGTAAATTGCTGAATTACTGCCTTCCATTAAACCTCAGTCTTTCTTCTGAACATTATTCTGCATGTATTGTTCTATTATTTTTATTTATTTTTATGTACTTTTCTCTTATCATTTTTGCTCACCCAATATTTCTGGCAGAGTGCTTCTTACGGAATTTTTAATGTATGCCAACTCATTGCACTCCTAAGTCATGTTCCCAGTTACCTCTTTCTACCCTGTCACACTTCCAACATTTGCAGTCTACCTGAGGAAAAAATTCTGTGAAATCTGTTAGGGGTATAAAAATATCCATGCAAACACTTCCAAGCAAAGATCCTAAACCTTCTGGACTTTGTTGTATACTTGTGTTCCATATATATGTCCTCCCATTGTTTATTTGTAAATTGCTTTTCCAGTCTCTCTGCCAGTCTTTTCTAACCTCCTCTGGTTGATTCTTGTAGTTATCATGCAATATTTTATGTCCAACTAAGTATCCTTAACAGCGGCTTCTGTTTTAGATTCACCTCCACCAGTGCAAATATTTCACTTAAAATTCCTGTATCCCTTTCTCTTTGTCTATACTGTGATATCAATCCCTTGTATCAAAGGCAGTCTCTAGCTTGCAGTTCAAATGTCTCTTTGGCCTCATCCCATCCTTTTACCTTTCGCTCTCTAGTTGTTTATTCCCAGTACATTAGTCTCTGTGGCATTTTTCTCTAGTAAATTCCAGATCCCTTTATCTGTTTTCTGTAGCCCTACTTGCAATTATCCCTATCTGCAAAATCTCCTTTCTCCATTCTCTTATTGGTTTAGTTCTTAGAATGCTTTATGCTGCTTTATGAATATAATATTATGTATGCCTGTTATTATTCTCCTTAAAGATATGCATCCAAAATCCCACTCTCTCTCTATTTCTTCTGCTTGTGTTATATGTATGAGCCTTAACTCATGATGTTAAGTTGTCTATCTCGCCTTCATTCTTGCTGGATGGGTTCGGAGCCGACCTCGGCTCCGACTCGGCCACTCTAAAAGCTCGAGAGTTGGTTCCACCGGCTCGAGGCTCCCCTTATATCCCACAATGCTAGGCGTGAGTTACCTCAGATCTCGTTTGCCACTACAGCGATCGAGGTGTGTTTTCTACCGGCTCCAGGTTAGTGAAAGTTTAGACTAGTTTAAATTCTTTAAACTTAGGCTAGTTAGTGTAAAATTCTTTCCCACTTAGTGTAGTGGACTTGTTTATCCCTTACTATCTTTCCAGCCCCCTCCTTTTATAAAGAACACTTAGTTCTTCCCTAAGGCCTTCGGGCCCTTCCTTCCCTTTCCTTAGAAGTGTGTATGTGTTTTACTTAGGGAATTTTATTACTTACCTTTAGTTTTAAATAATTCCCTTTTAATCCTATCAGTGTAATCTGTGTGTGTGTGTTTTTTGTGTGTGATTACACTTCAGGTACCTTGAGTATGTCTAAGGATACAAAGGTCTCAGGCTTCAAGAAGTGTGACTCGTGCTGTCAGAAAATGTCTCTGACAGACGGTCACACTTCTTGTGTGTACTGCCTGGGATCTTTACACCTGCAGGACTCTTGTGCTGTATGCCATGGCTTCAGCCCTAGAGTCCTGCAGGAGAAAAAATAAACTCATTTTGAGGGGTTTAATTAAGCCTGAAGGTTCCCTTCCTGTGTCTTCTGGGAAACCTCCTAAGGCTTCTAGGACCTCGGCTCCAGCTTCAGAGTCGAGACCTAAGGCTTTGAAGCCTACTGCTTCATCGGCTCCGGCTGGAGCCGATGAGTCTGTCACTGCTGTTTCAGTGGTTTCCTCGGCTCCGGCCGGAGCCGAGGCATTAGAGAGTCATGGGTCGGCTCCAATCATACCATCGGAGCCGACATCTAGAAAGAGATCGAGGTCACCGTCCCTTGGCTCCGTTCATTCGGCTCCAGCATCTCCCCTGCTGTCTGAACGGAGCCATAGATCTCACTCCTCCAGGTCATCGAGGCTATCAGATCACGACCTCCAGAGGGTAGTGAGTAGACTTTTGAAGTCCGAGGCACTGGCCCAAATGCTCCAGAGTCCGACTCATCAGTCGATGCCTCAGCTTGTTCCAATTAATATTCCTCCTCCGACTCCTTTGAGCTCGGAGCCGGGGAGTCTCGGAACCGAGACTGTGGTAGCGTCGGAGCCGATACATTTGTCTTCGGCTCCGTCGGCTCCGATTTCTTCCTTTGAAGAATCTCGGCGCCGGGCTTCCCTCGTCGGCTCCGAGGGGGTGAGTGGCATCGGACCCTTGTCCGACCCCCCTCTCCCTCTCGGTGCTGTGAGTTCGGCTCCGACATCGGCCTCGGAGCCATCTCTGTCGGTGCCGAGGGAGGTTCTCAGCTTCTCGGAGCGGGGACCTCTGGCTCTGCCTGACAGGGGTGCATTCGAGGTCATGCGGAGTGCGTTGGAACCTTGTTCGACTCCACAGTCGGCTCCGTCCGCCCCTCCCACTTCGGTGCCTTTGGTTATGTCGACTCACTCCCTCATCCCGGACCGCAGAGAGTGAGCTCCTCAAGAATCCCCTGTGGGGATCTCATCCTCTTCCGAGGCCTCTCCTGAATTGGCAGGGGAGCCCCCTAGGAAGAGAAAGTGTAAGAGGAAGCACTTAGACTCACCTGAGTCTGTCACCTCTGACACAGATTTAGAGGATTCCGAGGGTTCCCCACGTTCCCCTTCTGAAGATGTCTCTTTCGCAGACATTCTAGAGATCCTGAAACAGAGGGGAAATTGGCCAGCCCTTAACCCTTTGGAGGATGAATCTGTGTATCTTGAGGCGTTTGGCTCTCGTCCTTCCACCTCCTGGGTGTCCCCCCCCTTTGATCCCCTCATGCAGGTGGTTGCAAAGAAGGCCTGGACGGCTCCTGATTCAGTGGACCCTACCCCCAGGAGACCCTCCAAATTTATAACAGCACCAACTGACAAGCAATTTCTCACAAAAGGTGTTTCTGTGGATGCTATGGTGGTAGCTGCTGCCACCAAGAAGGAACTAGCTGATCCTTCGGTGCCTGTCCATCCACCTAACAAGGAATCCAGGTCTATGGACAGGTACGGGAAGCGGATGTTCTCGTCAGCGACCTTTGCAATGCGTTCGCTGAACTACCTATGCCATTTTACTCATCTTCAAAGGGACTTGATCAAGGAAGCGAGTGATATGTTGAAGGATCCTACAGCTGCGGGTTTTCAGGACAAGATGAACAGCTGGCTACCCTAAACTCCATAGCTAACTCCTCCATGCGCCTCCTTTCTTATGCGGCTGATGGAGCGAGCAGAGCCGCAGGGACAGGTGTGGCCTTACGCAGGCACGCCTGGATGCGGTTATGCAACTTTGCGGACCCCTTTAAAACGTCTTTCACTAATTCCCCGTTTGATGGATCATCTCTTTTTGGTCCTCAAGTGAAAGAAACCTTGACTAGGTGCGAGACAGATGGCAAGACTCTTTCTGCCGTCGGAGTCCGTTTTTCTACTCCTTCTAGGCCTTACCCCAAAGGCCAGAAAAGTGGGAAAATGTGGTTCCGTAAACAATCTCAAGGGACTTTGCCTGACGCACAAAGTCGGTTCCCCGCCAGAGGCAGAGGGGGGAACAACAATGGTAGACGTCGCCCTAGAGGCAGGGGGGGTCTGCAGAACCAGGGCAATCGTGAAGTCTTCTCTGATAAGCCCTTTCAGCATCCCTGAGGTGTTGCCCGACTGCCTACCTTCGGAGGCAGTCGGGGGAAGATTGTCACTGTACCCAAAAGCCTGGCTATCCCTGACTCAAGACAAATGGGTACAGTCCATCATTTCCAAGGGTTATTCCATTCCCTTCTTTCGCATTCCAAACCAATCAAAAAAATCCCTTCCAGATGTTCCACCCGCTCAAAGGGATCTTGCAGCTTTGGAAATTTCAAAGCTGCTTGCAAAAAGAGCAATTCAGCCAGTTCCAGCAGACCAGCAAGGATCCGGAATCTACTCCAGGTTCTTTTTAGTTCCAAAGAAAACGGGACTGGAGACCAATTTTGGATCTCAGTATCTTGAACAAGTCAGTCAAGAAAACAAGATTTCGGATGGTCACGCTGCAGTCCATCCTTCCCCTTTTGGGAAAGGGAAGCTGGATGTGCTCTATAGATCTTCAGGATGCATACTATCACATAAAAATGAAAAGACGCTCCAGAAGATTCCTCCGCTTCAGGCTGGGAACCAGTCATTTTCAATTCAGGGCCCTGCCCTTTGGTCTCACCACTGCCCCCCGGGTGTTTACCAAATGCATGGCAGTGGTAGCTTCTCACCTGAGACGACAAGGATTCCAGGTGTTTCCATATTTGGACGACTGGCTCCTCACAGCTCCCACCAAGCATCTTCTTCTAATGGCCAGGGACTACACCTTCCGCACTTGTCGAAATTTAGGCATTTCAATAAATTTCGAAAAGTCTGTTTTGTCGCCTTGTCGTACTATTACCTTCATAGGCGCAAATCTAGACACAGTCAACATGTCTGTGAGACTAACAGATCAGAGAATAACAGACATACACAAAATAGTCTCGCTCCTCTTCAGCAGCAACAGAATCAAAGCCAGGCTAGTTCTGAAAGTGTTGGGGATTATGGCGGCTGCCATACCTCTGCTTCCATTAGCCAGATTCCACATGAGAATCCTTCAATGGATGCTCTTCATGCAATGGTCGTACCAGCAACTTCCAATGTCTCACACCATTATGATCACGCAAACATGCAGAAATCATCTTCTGTGGTGGATGTCTTCCCCTCAGCTCTTATTGGGAAGACCCTTTGTTCCCCTCCGGTTGCTACTCTGACAACGGACGCCTCCCTGATCGGGTGGGGGGGGCATTATCAGGGCAGAACTGTCCAGGGCACATGGCAACCGCACGAATGCCACTTGCACATAAATGTTCTAGAGATGAGAGCAGTGCTTTTAGCGTTGCAAGCCCTTCAAGACTCTCTTCCCTTGGGGAACGATAGCAATCCAGACAGACAATATGTCTGTAGTGTGGTATATCAACAAACAAGGCGGAACCAGGTCCTACCCCCTGTGTCGAGAAGCACTCAGACTGTGGCAATGGGCGATTTCTTCTCAGCGTTTTCTGATAGCAACGCACATCCCCGGGAAGTCCAATCAAATCGCGGACAAGTTGAGCAGAGCTATCCTCATGCCTCACGAGTGGTCTCTGAAAGACTCTGTTGTGACAGAAATTTTTCTCAAGTGGGGCCAGCCTTGCTGCGACCTTTTTGCTACTCCCCAAAACAGCAAGTGCAGAGATTTTTTCACCCTTTTCCCGTTACCAGGCCAACCCAGCAGAGACGCTCTAGTCCAGGTTTGGCCCCGGGGACTTCTGTATGCTTTTCCCCCCTTCCCACTAATCTCTCAAGTGATACAGAAAGCTATCGCTCAGAAGGCTTCATTGATCCTCATTGCTCCGTACTGGCCTCGACAGGTTTGGTTCCCCTTTCTACATCAGTTTCTGTTGGAGCGACCTTGGCATCTGGACCTAGTTCCAGATCTTTTGATCCATCAGTCGGGTCAGTCTCATCGCTCCCTTCCCTCCCTGAACCTCACTGCTTGGTTCCTCCAATTCCAACCTTAGCCAGGCTTCCTCAAATATCTCACTCTGTTAGAGATATTTTGATAGCTTCCCATAAGTCTTCCACTCGAAGATTTATTTGAGTAAGTGGAAAGCGTTCACCTATTGGGCTCAAGGAAGGGACATAGATCCTTTCACTGCTTCCATCCAAATGGTCCTTGATTTCCTAGCTGAACTCTTCCATGCAGGTTCATCTCCTTCTACTCTTAAAGTTCAATTGGCAGCTATTTCTAACTTTCATGTGGGCATTTCAGATTCTGCCATCATGTCCCACAAGCTTTGCAAAGCTTTTTTGAAGGGAGTTTTTCTACTCAGACCTCCGGTAAGAAATCCTCCTCCTCCTTGGGACCTAAATTTAGTTCTCAGTTCTTTAATTCTCTCTCCTTTCGAACCTGCAGCTTCCTGTTCTTTAAAATTACTATCATGGAAGACTCTCTTTCTAGTAGCTATTACTTCAGCTAGAAGAGTTTCAGAACTTCATGCACTCAGCTGCCGACCTCCTTATCTGTTGTTCCATAAGGACAGAGTATCCTTACGAACCAATCCGTCCTTTTTACCAAAAATAGCCTCCTCGGCTAACCTAAATCAAAGCATTGACCTCCCGGTGTTTTTTCCAGGATATTCTAACAGATCTGAACAAAGATTGCATTGGCTAGATGTTTATCGTCAGTTAAGGTACTATTTGGATAGAACAAAACAATTCAGAAAATCTGACCAGCTGTTCGTCTCTTATGCAGAAGGCAGAAAGGGACTTTCAGTTTCAAAGGTATCATTATCCAGATGGCTAACATCTCTGATCTCCCTTGTTTATGAAATTAGACACCAAAAGCTGCCTAGCAAACCTAAAGCCCATTCTACCAGAGCTTTGGCTACTTCTATAGCCTTCCAAGATAGACTGCCTATTGACACCATTTGTGCAGCGGCTACTTGGGCTACTCCTCACACTTTCATTTCTCATTATAAGCTGGATTTAGCCTCTAGACATAGAGCTAACTTTGGTTCCACTGTTCTCAAGAGTCTGTTCCGTTAGGCCACCGGGACAAGGTGCTAGGGACGGTCCCATCCAGCAAGAATGAAGGCGAGATAGACAACTTAACATATAGAAGTTATGTTCTTACCATAACGTTCCATGTTAGTTGTCTTCTTCTCGCCTTTTTCTTGCGTCCCACCCTCCTTCCCCCTGGCCTGGACAGACCTAGAGGAGTTTTGATTGTGACCTCTCTTTCTACCACCTCTGTACTTAGGTATATGCTCTGCTGTGCATATTTCCTGGATCAGGATGTAGGTCACCCTTCTCTTCTCCCTTTGTTTATAGAGGTGGACTTTGTTACTAGTTATTCTATTACTATTATAGGCTGGGCCTAGCTTACAAACGAGATCTGAGGTAACTCACGCCTAGCATTGTGGGATATAAGGGGAGCCTCGAGCCGGTGGAACCAACTCTCGAGCTTTTAGAGTGGCCGAGTCGGAGCCGAGGTCGGCTCCGAACCCATCCAGCAAGAAGAAGGCGAGAAGAAGACAACTAACATGGAACGTTATGGTAAGAACATAACTTCTATTTGCAATGCATGTCTAGGCTTAAAAAGTCCCTTGTGGTCTTTAGCCTAGTACACACTCATGATCCTATGAACTGTGTAGCCCTAAAATTTTCCTTCAAATCAGGTATTCCAAAAACACCTTGTTCTAGTGGAAGGATCAGCCTATGCCACTTAACTCTTGCCCTGTTACCCTACCTGATAAACTCCTTTAACTATTTATTAATTATTGTTCTCTTCTCCTCTTTTTTATTTTTTAACAAACATCTTTACTAAATGATGACCTGTGATATAGGTAGTCTTACATTTACATACATGAAAAACAAACAAAATGACATCACTTTAATTGCAAACATTATACATTACAGACACCATTGTGTCTGTGAGGTGAATACCTTAACCATCATGCCACCCTTCAACCTATTGAAACAACTGTAGTTGCAAACATTATACATCACTTATCTATTCTGTCATTGTCAGTTAAGCATTATATGACTCATTCAAATCCTGCCTCTTTAACCTTGTTCTTTTTCTGCATATATTGTTCCCAGAATTCACATTTTTTCCTGTGTAGTTTGCTCATTCCCTTTTCTAAAGATCCCAGTTCCATTTTGTTTTTATCTCTGTTACTGTATTCACTACTGCTAATAAAGTTGGTCTAGACTTTGACTTCCATTTTCTAGTAATTGTTTTTTTGGCAGCAACCATAATTAGACTAAGCAAGGCTTTACTATGTCTAGGCAATTCCGATTCTGTATCATAGCTCCTAAAAAAAATCATCTCACCAGTCAGTCCAATCCGCTCACCCAGCATCTGTGACAGAGCGGTCTGCAAAGAATCCCTAAGGTCTGCCAGCTCATTACATTCCCAAAAAATATGCTCCCAGCCACTTTTTTCTTGCCCGTCACACCTCCAACATTTGTTATAAACCTCCGGAAAAATTCTTTGGAGTCTCCTTGGGGTATAAAAATACCTATGTAAACACTTTTCCAGGCAAAAATCCTAAATCTTGTAGACTTTGTTGCATATTCGGGAACTGTACATATATCCCCCATCGTCTCTTTGTGAATTGCTTATCTCTCTTCCCAATCCTTTTCTAAGCTCTTCTGATTCTTATGAAGACCATGCAATATTTTATATGCTTTACTAATTATTCCTTTTTTAAAGGCAGCTTCTGTTCTTGATTCTATTAAAAACCATACCAGTGCTAGTCTTTCATTTAGGACCCCCCCCCCCCTATTTCTTTCTCTTTGTCTATACTCTTGATATCAGTCCTATAGGAAAGGCAATTGCTAACCTGCAGTCCAAATAAATTTTTGACCTCTTCCCATTCTATTACCTTTCCCTTTCTAGTTATTTCCTCCCAATACATTGGTTCCTTTGCCATTTTTATTCACTTCTCCTGTGTTGATAAAAATATGCTTGGCCCATATGTAAAATTAAAGAGACTAAAAACATTTTCACTGCTTGCATGTTTCTATCCATAAACAAGAGCTTCAATTTTCTTAGTTTTTTATCATTTTAGTCCCTTCCCACATATCTTTAGCTGCCATAACAGAATCCTTTTTTAATCCATACTCCTAAATTCTTAATCTTATCGCATCCTCATAAATATGGGTATTGCTGACCCAATTCATGTGTGGGTACATAGTTTACAGCTATTGCCTTTGTTTTATCTTCATTAATTTATGTAACAAAAAGACTTGCAATTGTCTCATAAATGTTCCATAACACTGAGATATAATTTTCTGCATTTATTAGGTACAAAGTAATATAATCTGTAAATAAACCAGCTTTTCTTGATAGCCATATCAATTATATCCTTGAATTTCTGAGTCCCCTTATTTTCTTTGCCAGTAGTTCCAAATATAGCACAAATAAAGAGGAAAGAGGACACCCCTGCCTGGTTTCTCTGTTCAAACAGAACTTAGAGTGGAACCCTCCCACTTTAATTTTCACCTCTAATCCCTCATATAGCCTCCTAATTAATCTTATTATTATGTCAGAGAATGCAAATGCTTCCATTGCCTTACTCATAAAATCCCAGCTTATTCTGTCAAACGCTTTCTCTGCATCAAAACCCAACAACAACAGCGATATTTTCTTAGATTCGGCTTCCCTCTGGATCATCATTATTGAATTAATGTTTTCGTCATTTTGCTTTCCCTTCACATTGATCTGTATTTATCAATTTTGGCATCACCTTTGCCATTCTTTTGGCTATTAATCATATAAACACTCTATAATTATGGTTTAGAATCAAAATAGGCCTATATGAAGCTGGATCTGATGGGTCTTTATCATCTTTAGGCATTACAGCCAGCAGAGCTTTCTTCCAGTTAATGCTTCTCCTCATTTTAAAATACTGTTATACAAAGCCTTCCAGATCTTTACCACTTTCTTTGCTCCCATATTCCAATGTTCTACAGGAATACATTCTGTTCCCAGAGACTTAGATTGGTTATACATTACCATTTTTATCCCATATCCTCCTATTCTGTTAGTAATTGAGCCTCATCTACCTCTAACATTGGCATACTTAAGTAGTCCATAAATATTTGCATTTGTGCTCTTTCTTAATTTCCAAATTTTTCTGCTTTGTACAGATTTTCATATAATTTCCAAAATATCTCTACCTCTACAAGATTTCTGGTTATTTTTCTTGTTATACGCTCTGTAAGTTTGATGAGAACCCCTTCTACTTTCTTTTGCCTACATCATTGTGCTAAAAGTTTTTGTGCCCCAGATTTTTTATTAAAAATAGTTGTTTAACAGAAATATTTCTGAACCTATGCATGTTATCCAGATACAATCTTATTTTCTCTTTAGTACTGTGCAGTTGCTCCTGTTTT
This sequence comes from Protopterus annectens, assembly GCF_019279795.1. Taxonomy (NCBI): domain Eukaryota; kingdom Metazoa; phylum Chordata; order Ceratodontiformes; family Protopteridae; genus Protopterus; species Protopterus annectens. Next base: position 604,780,820 of record NC_056748.1, read on the forward strand.
GCTGTGTGAGATTCCCCTTATTCTGCAATACTTTAACCTTTATCATCCCCTGTAAATAATTCCTGTTACTACTTAACCATATCTCTTTCTTTTATTTCTATTCTATTTTTAAACTGCACATATGATGTTGTCTTTCTTATCCTTCCTCCCTGATGGGTTACGGATCTGATTGTTGGATCCGACTCCGCCACAAATTCCAGACTTCAGATTCCAGTCTTGAGCTCCTCATTCTTCCCACAATGCAACAGTGCACTACCTGTAACTCCTCAGATCTTGTTTGCCACCTAAGAAGCAAGATGGAAGATTCCTTGTTCTCGAGCTTTTAGGTAACTTAGTTCTCTACATTTCTCTAAATCCCCAGGCTTAAGTCAAGGTCTGAGGCCTTTCCCTCGAATATGGCATGTCAGATACTATCGCATACCTACGACAGATTCTATCGCATACCTACGACATCAGTATGCAGAGTGGTTGTGGCAGCTTCTTGTGTCCTCTTGGCACTGTGGCCTCTTTAGGGGCTCACATCCCCTCTCTCTCTCTTTCTTTTATAAAAAAAAAAAAAATTTAACCAAGCAGGACTACATACCCTGTCTGCTGATCCAAAGATCCTAGGACCTTCCCCGGATCCAAACTATTACTCATATCCAACAGGTTTGGTCTACTAAGTTCCTACTTTTCAAAGTTACTCTCATTTATTGAATCTAAGGCTCTCGTATCCTTGAACCTCTTCGTATCCTAAGTATGACTCTGACTGTGCTTTTCTCATCAAATTTAGCTTAGCTGTAATTCTTATCGGTTTGAGGTTTTCAGATTCAACATTTTTGAGAATCATTTTGTGTAGCTGAATTAAAAAAAAAAAAGAGAGAGATCTCTGGCAGTTTGGTATGAGGTTTGAAACTCAAGAATTTACCGAAGATTAGCCAGAAAAGCAGTTTAATGAGGAGCAGACTGAGAATATGAGGCAAAAACATGGACATTCTGCAGAATTCTGGATAGCTGAGAGGTATGCCCATAAGTGCTAAACTTGAATGGTCGGCCTGTATTGCATGCTGGGTCTCCAGATCCGAATAACAAGTACTAAACTAGTAGGGGCGCATCGTTCTTTTTCATTTTCTCCTCTGAACAGCTTTCACCATGCTATTTCAATCTTCTTTGGGTCCTAACCCTAGAATACAACAAGCAAGTGTCAGGCACTTTTCAGATCCAACCCCCCCTCCCAGATCCAAGCTGTTGAGTCGGTATAGTTTTTAACAAAATTTCTTCAGATCCTAATCTAGGATCCAACAGACAAGTATCAGGCACTTCTCAGATCTGAATCCCCATCGGATCTGAGCAGTTGAACCAGTGCAGTTCCTATCAACACTTATTCAGATCCTAGGATCTGAGAAGTAAGTGTCATACATTTTCCAATCCAACCCCCCTTCGGATTTGAACCACTGAGCCAGTGCAGCTTCTTAGGACTCAAAATATCCCTCTGATCTTGACGGCCTCACTATTTGTTGTTATGGCATGGATGTCTGGTCAGTTCCTCCATGTTAGGGCTCGCACAGGTGCTCATCCAGTATGGGTTTCTAGCCCAGGATATTGTTTCTCACCATGGAGATGTTCTTCCCCGTCACTAGGATTTTGGAACTGATCCTCCCCTCCTGCCTTGAGGGCTTTAGCTTGCTGGCCACCCTCTTCAATTAGTTTCATTCGCACAACTAAAATTGGTCAGAGTTATTCTATATAGATGGCCAAAATGGGCCCATTCCCTACACCTATGGACTACAGTATATTCTTTCAGTCTTATCTCTACTCCTTTTCCTACTTAACAAGTAGAGGTTCTTCAGAGGTCATCATTCTCATTGGCTTGTCAGAGTCAGATTTACTTGGACTTCTACCTATTCTGCACTCTGGTGACTCCATAGAAGGCTAGATGTTGGAATTTGGGCCCCAAAAGCAGAGGTGCTATGTGGAACCTGGGGTCCAGACAGTCTTCTCTGTCAGACCCTATAAGAACTCCCGAAGCACTATCTATGGAGGCGATTGGAATGTTTTTTTCACATGTCCTGGATCTAAACAATCTATGTAGGAAAATCAAGTTAAGGATCATCATGCTTAAACCCATCCTGCTACTCTGGCCCGGCGCAAGGATGATTTGATGTACACCTCTTTTTCCTGACTCATGATATTGCATTAAATTAAACAGGTGCTCCAAAAAGCATCTGCACCCTCAGCTGGGAGCCAGTCACTACCAATTCAGAGCTCTGCCCTTCAGATCTAAATCAACCCCCAAGATGTTTTCCACATGCAAGGCAATAGTGGCTACTCACCTTAGGCTTCAAAAATTTCAAGTGTTTCCATGCTGAACAGCTGCCTCCATTCTGCTGCAACCAGGTATCAACTGTTACAAGCCAGGGATTACCTATTTCAAATCTCTAGATCCTTGGGCATTAATATAAATCTGATGAATTGAATCTACCTCCTGTATAGAATTCAGAAACCTGGAATTCATAGCCTCTGTTTTGCATAGCATAAATCAGATAGCATCTGTGACTCTTCGCTGCATGTCATTGTTAAGAAATCACAAGTGGAACTCGCGATCGCATTTATTCTCCTCCAGCAACATTAATCCCATAAGTTTCTTCATTTTATTCCTTTTCAGCCTCTATTCATTCCTATAAAACCAATTTATAGACTTCAGCTTCACTGGTGAATCCAGTCGGACGATCTGTTCTTAGGCAGTCTGATTCTTTAAACCCCCCCCCCCAACAGACACTTCATTCCATAGGCACAGTGACCACAGATGCTTCCTATCTGCAGTGACCACAGATGCTTCCTATCTGCAGTGGGAAGGGGAGGCATTACAAGGCACGTGGTCATCCCTGCAGAAACCAATGTTATATGGATGAAAGCTGTCCTCATGTTGCAAGCCTTTATAGGATGTTCTCCCTTTGGGTACTACAACAATGCACACCTACAACATGTCAGTAGTTTAGTATATCATCAAAACAAGGAGGAATCTGTTCCTACATCTTGTGCTAAGACTCCATGACGTTATTGGCAGTAGATGATTTCTTCACACTGCTTTCTTATTTCAATACACAAACTGGAGAAATGCGATACTCTGGCATACAGACTCAGTAGCTCAAGTCTGATTCCTCATGAGTTATCAGCCAGTTGCAAACCTAGCCACTGCATCAATCTTGTTAGATATTCTTGCTTTCCCCCTAAACAACAAACGCAGCAGATACTTCATTTTAATCCCCCTCTCCAGGGGAATTTCTGAGGGATACTTGGGCTCAGGATTGGCCAGTCTGGCCTCATATATGCTTATCTTCCTCATCCATTGACCTTGAATTTTCTACAAAATGTCAGGTTGAAAGAGCTCTGTCATTTTCATTCTTCCCTCTTGTGGTTTCTCAAGTGTAGTCTCCCCCTCTGGGGTCTTATCTGATATATCCCCCATGGATTCTGGAGCCCAGTCAGGATCTCTCATCTCACCTATCAGGGATTCAGCATCCCGATCCCCACACCCACTAACTCACCACATGGTTTCTCTATTTCCCATTGACTGTAAAATGAAGCAGGCTCTATTTCCTTGTTCATGATTCTAGCCAACAGGTTCATGACCCCTATTATATCATTGCTTATGAGACGTTTATAGTAAAATATTTTATTTAACATTTGTTTACAGGGAAAGTCCAACTTGGAATGAGCCAATTTTCAGTGCAGGCCCAGGGAGAAATGCTCTAGGCACATATCTTTGTAATGTGGGAGGAAACTGTTCCGAGGTTGTTCTTCCCAGTTCTGGGCTCTCATCCCTCTTTTTGGGGGCCTGCCTTCCATGTCATGGAGAGGGCCTTGATCTCTGCATGTTCTCAGCCGGTTTCTTCCCAATTGGAACATTTTCCCGGGACTTCCTCATCCACTGTTTTCACCAACCTCCATGCCCAGACAGTGAGCATCGAAGCTGCAGGATATCCCTGCACAGGGCGTTACCTCTTCTAAGTCCTCCACAGAATTTCCCACTGAGGAGGTGCCTTGAAAGAGGATGTGTAAGAGGAAACACCTGGATTCCTCAGATGAATCTGTCACCCCCCAGAAGACATCTCCTTTGGAGACATTCTTGAAATATTCAAGCAGAGGGGTGGCTGAAAGCCCAAAGAACCTTCCTCAGAGGAGTCTGTGTACCTGCAAGCTTTCATTGCTCGCCCATCTACCTCTTGGTGACCCCGCCTGCTGATGATCTCATTAAATTGATTGCACAGCAGGAGTGGAATGCCCCTGATTCTGTGGGGCCAATCCCCAGTAGACCAGACAAAATCCTTTCAGATCCAGAGGACCATCACTATTGATCCAAGGGTTTAGCAGTAGATGCCATGGTGTTTGCGGCAGTCACAAAGAATCAACATGCATAAGAAAGTTCCCCTGTTCATCCCCCTAACCGAGAGTCCAGGGTGATGGACAGGTTTGGGAAATGGGTGTATGCTTCTTTAACGTTTGCCTTAGTCATTGAACTTCATGGCACACTTCACCAGACTCCAGAGGGATCTGATCAAGGCGCTTTGAGATATCCTTGCAGGAGCTGTGTCTGAGGAGGTACAGGATAATGTAGCCTCCCAGCTTGCCATCCCGGTATCTATTTCTAACTCATCCACAAGGCTCATTGTACATGCAGCTGAAGGGACAACTAGGGCAGGGGTTCCGGTGTAGCCATAAGGAGGCATACCTGTATGCGCTTGTGTGAATATGCGGAGCCATTTAAGTCTTTATTTGTCAATGCTCCGTTTGATGGATCATCCCTTTATGGCCCCAAAGTCAGAGATACCTTGGACAGGTATGAAAAGGATGGAAAGACCCTGTCTGCAGTGGGTGTACATTTCTTCATTCCCCAATGCTCCTACTTCAGGAACCAGAAGAGAGGAAAAATGTGGTTCAAGAAAGCCCAAGGGCCTTTCCAGGACACACATGACAGTCCCCCCCCCCCCCCCAGGCAGAAGGAGGAGCTCCAGTGGAAGATGACGTTATGGCAGAAATGGCCTGCAAAATCAGGGTTCCAGAGATTGCTTCACAGAGAAATTCTACCAGCACTCCTGAAGGGAGGCCCGATTGCTTATCTCTGGAGGCAGTCAGGGGAAGACTATCCTTGCACTCATTACCCTGTTGACAAATAACCACAGATACTCTGGTGCTAAGTATCATTGCTAGAGGATACTACATTCCCTTCATTCTCACACCAAGAATAGGAAGAAGAATCCCTGATGTTCCACCCAGTCAGAGGAGTCAGACAGCTTTGGAAATTCAAAGGCTGCTAGAAAAAGAGTCATCCAAGAAGTCCCACCAGACCAGATAGGATCCGGATTCTACTGGAGGGTCTTTTTGGTGCCAAAGAAGACAGGGGACTGGAGACCAATTTTGGATCTCAGCCTTTTGAATAAGTTTGTTCAGCAGACAAATTTCCGGATGGTCACGATTCAGTCTATTCTACCTTTCTTTGGGAAAGATGATTGGATGTGCCCTGTAGACCTCCAGTACGCATATTACCACATAAATGTGGACAAGCACTCCAGAAGGGTTCTCCATTTCCAGCTGAAAGCCAGTCACACAGTCTCCCCACAGCCCATGGGTGTTCACCAAGTGTATGGCCGCAGTAACAGCTCACTTGAGACTGCACGGATTGTGTGTGTTTCCATATTTAGATGACTGCTCATTACCACTCCCACCAGGCATCTACTAGAACAGGCAAGAGATTTTATTCTACATACATGTGCTCGTCTAGGTATCACGGTGAATCATATAAAATCCCAACCAAGTCTGAATCAACAATTTGAGTGTGTAGGAGCCTGCCTGAATACAACCTCTTGCATGGCTTCCCTTCCTCTTTACAGATTGCAGAAGATAAGGTCCCAGGTGGAAGCTATTCTTTCCAATGCCAATGTACCTGCTGTATTAGTTCTACAAATTCTAAGATCTATGGCAGTGGCCATAGTACTGCTTTCTCTAGCAAGATTTCACATGAGACTTGTGCAGTGGCTTCTAGCCTTGCAATAGTCCCATCCTCAGTCATCCCTTGATGCATGTCATCCGAATCACCAACCGCGAAGGACTTATCCTGGTGGATGGAATCATAGGAAATTCTTTTGGGCCAACCCTTTGTTTCACCTCAAACCAAGGCCATAGTGACCACAGATGTCTCCCAGATGGGGTGGGGGCATTATCTGGGCAGAACAGTCCAAGGCACTTGGTCCCCAATGGAGGCTGATGTGCATATCACTGTTCTGGAACTGAGGGCAGTGCTCTTAGCATTTTAAGGATTCCAAGCTCTCCTCCTAGGAACGATTGTGATTCAGTCAGACAGCATGTCAGTAGTCTGGTATATCAACAAACAGGGTGGAACCAAGTCTTGTCGCCTTTGTCGAGAAGCTGTCAGAATATGGCAATGGGTGATTTCTTCCAAATGCTTTCTAATAGCAATGCACATCCCAGGGAACTTGAACATGATAGCAGACAAGCTGAGCAGATGCATCCTTCTGCCTCACAAATGGTCTGTTAATCCCATAGTGGCAAGGGAGATTTTCTGTCGCTGGGGCCAGCCTTGCTGCGACATATTTGTTTCACCCCTGAACAACAAGTGCAGCAGCTACTTTGCCCCAATTCCCCCTCAGGGGTAGTCCCCGAGAGATGCTGTCTTTCATGATTGGCCCGTGGGACTGCTCTATGCCTTTCCCACCATTCCACTAATACCCCACTTCCTGAAGAAAGCCATCAGGTTGAAGAGCAAGGTAGTAAGGTGATCCTCTTTGCTCTATTGTGGCTTCGTCAAGTCTGGTTCCTCTTTCTTTGGCCTCACCTCATTGACTGTCCATGGACTCCAGACCCAGATCCAGACCTCCCGTCCCATCCACAGGGACTAGTTTACCCCAGTCTGCAAAACCTCAAGCTTGCAGCTTGGTTCCTCCAATTCCACTGATTAACAGGTAAAATAATCCATCCTCTGTGGTTCGAAAAATATTGTTGGCTTCCCATAAGCCTTCCACCAGGAAACTTTACCACAGTAAGTGGAAAAGATTTTCTATGTGGCCACATGATAATGGTATTGATCCCTTCTCTGCACCAGTTGAAAATGTTAGAATTCCTAGCTACGTTCTTCAAACACGGAGCTTCCTCTTCTATTGTTAAAGTCCATCTAGCTGCTATTTCCAACTTCCATGATGGCTTCAAAGAGCATTCCTTGATTTCACATAGGTTGTGTAAAATTCTTCTAAAAGGAACCTTGAGGTTAAAACCACCTTATAAGGATCCATTCGTTCCATGGGATCATACTGTGGTTCTACAGTCTTTGGTCCATTCTTCTTTTTAGCCATTGGCTACTTGTGACTTGAAGTTCCTTTCATGGAAGATCATTTTTCTGGTAGCCATTACTTCTGCCAAAACACTTTCAGAGATTTAAGCATCATCTTCAAACCTCCATACTTGAATTTTCATAAGGACAGGATTTCATTAAGAACCAACCCATCCTTCCTAAGGTAGTATCAGAAACTAATCAATCTATTGATTTACCAGTCTTCTTCCCTAAATGTTCTAACAAGGGAGAATTTTATTTACACTTACTAGATGTTCACAGGCAGTTGCGTGTTTATCTCAACAGAACTAAGGATTTTAGGAAGTTGGACCAGTTACTTGTCTCTTATTCAGGTCCATCCATGGGTAAGCCAGTTTCAAAGGTCACTTTATCTAAGTGGTTAAAGGAATGTATAACCTTTATCTACAATAAGAAAAACCTCCAATTACCAGAACCAGTGAGGGCAATAGCCACATCTGCTGATTTCACTCAAAGACTTCAGTGGGTGAAATATGTGCAGCAGTAACCTGGGTTACTCCACATGCCTTTATCACTCATTACAAATTGGATCTGGTCTCCAGGAGAAGAGCATCTTTTGGCTCTATGGTGCTCAGGAATGCCTCCCAAGATACAAGGTAGCTGGGGACTCTGTCCCATACGTCAAGGATAAATAAAGATTGACAACATTAGATAAAGAAGTTACGTACTTACCAAAACGTTCCATCTGTGTTGTCGATCTTCATTTATCCTTGTCATCCCACCCTCCTTCCCCCTCCTTCAGACTCTTTGGAGGATCGGACTCTTGTCCTGGTTATCTGTTATCTCATATCTGACCTTGGACACATAGCCTCTTCAATTGTTATAGGTGTGTCTTCTTTTTTATAGCTGAAAACTCAATCTCAGGTAGTCTAGAGAGGAGCATTCTGGATAGAGACTTAGCTGTAGAGTTTTTGGTTCTTGTGAGTTGCTATAACAGCTGAGCTGGTTCTGAGAGTCAGAACAGAGTCCCCATACATCAAGGATAAATGAAGATCAACAACATGGATAGAACATTATGGTAAGTACATAACATCTTTTTTAGGTGGAACACAAGTACATGCCAGTGTCATCCTCCAGACTTGATAGTAGCCCCTTACTACCACAAATCTACCATTATTACCTTTTTTCCTCTTCTATTACTATTGGAGTTACTCTAAAAATTATTATAAGTACTCACATTTTCCTTTGTCCCTGGTACTGTGCTGAGTATTCCTAATAAAATCTTTTCTTTAAGAAACCCACAGGCCACAGAGACTCTAACAGGTACAACAGCCAATAAATATGCAGTAAAATGCAAAATGGTTCAAAAACGGTGGATTAGCACTCTTGTTTATTAAATATAAACTTTTTCAGATAAAACCACATTGTTTGAACACCATTTAAATAATAGCAGGTAAAAAAAAGTCACATGTTTAAAAAATGATAAAAAGTCACATGATAGATATCACATGATCACCTGGTTGCCAGGCTCTAGGCAAAGCAAATAATTTAAAGTGACAAAACATATTTAAAAAAAAACAGGTAAGATAGATAAAAAACTTAAAATGCTTCTTAAATGAGATTTAAGTAACATTTAAATAAAACTACCTCTCTAAAGTCTTCAGTTTTAATAAACAGGAAATAGATGTAAAACAATTAAGTATTCCCACTTGGTCATGACAACATTTGTGAACAACCCATCTCAGGCAGAAGCCATAGCCACACCTGAACATTGAAGAAAAAATTTGGCCCTACCGATAATGCCAACTCATACAATGCTGACCAGGATGACCCTTTAGATGTTACACCCCCCCCCTGATCGAAACTCTTGAGGGCCAGGCAGAATGTAGCTCAGTCATATTATCAGAAGCAGGTACACCCACCACAGAGGGCACAATCATATTGGCACACCAACAGACATCACAACAACAACCGGAAGTAAGTACAAATTTTGTTTCGACTGAACGTAGCCATAGTATTTCTTGTAGGACCATTAAAGGTGACTTTACAGTGTATAATTGTTCTTCTTGTGAAATAATTCAAAGTCAGAACCTTGACTGACTGTGCTAACCTTTTAGAGTGTGGGATGACCTTTGTGCCTAGTAAACATGCTAGTTTACCTTATCTTTTGATGGGCTTTAGACTCTTTACCAGAAAACGCAACTTTAATGTAATTTTTTGACAGCAGTATGGCCACTATTGACCCCTCAGAATTTCCATCACATTTAACCCCCCTGTGCAGTCTACAGTTTCCTTCTTTGAAAAGATGTGTGAGCTTGATTTTCATAGTGCTCTTTCCACAAGTAAGAGACATTTTGGAGGTAATATAACATCTACCGAGATTTAGTTGCTTCACAAATTAAGCTCACAAAATTTAAGATTTATGAAACCAGACAAAGGGGGTGGGTTGGTGGTGATGGAGAACCCACAGTATTTTAGCCAAATGCATTAGAAGCTTTTAGGCAATGCTTAGGTTCAGGTCTCACTCAATGAATTTAATACAGCATATAAAAGATTGAGGGAGATGTTAAAATGATCTGGTCATTGATGGGCAGATTGATTTACATTAATTTAACTATTAATTTAACTATTTGAATTTAGCATCACCCAGAATACCAACTATTTTTGGACTTCCAAAAATTCATAAGAGCATCATTTCACCACCAATAAGACCGATTGTTGACACAAGGGGCTCCATCACCCACCCATGTGCTAAATTTCTTGATGAGAAACATCTTGTTCTGAGTGAGGAACATATCTGTAAAGATTTGTGGCACTTTTTAGAAAAAAATAAACGACTAGAGTACAGTGACAGTTGCATCTTTGTCACTATGGATGTCAAAGACCTCTGTATGGTTATTCCTCATGACTTGGGAATTCACTGTTTTTTGGAATATTTATTTGGTAAGGGGTTAACGCAAGAAAGAATAAACACTTTTAAAGCACATTTAGAAATGGAGTTAAAAACAACTTTTTGATTTTTGACAAAGACTTTTTTCTTCAACATTCAGGCATGGCTATAGGTTCCACCTGAGGTGGATTGTTCGCAAATGTTGCCATGACAAGTGGAAATACACCCACTTATTTGCATCTGATTTCATGAAGTGCTGTAAGCTTTGTCTGCATTTCCTGGATGATATCTTTATTGTTTGGGATGATGACAGCAACTTACTTCAGAAATTTCTCATCTCTATTAATCAGACCACTGAATTCCTTAAATTCTCTTATGTGGCAGATAGTGACAATATTGTTTTTTTTGGTCATTTGGCTTTATAAGGATTCCATCAAGCAAAAATTTGAAGCAAAATTTACAGGAAACCTACCTTTTTGAACATGTACCAGTATTATACCAGCTCCCACCCCAGTACCAGAAGTGCGCTGTTGTTAAGGGACGGTTTCTTAGAGCTGCACAGGGTTCTGACTTTGAATTCTTCTTGGATGAATGTGAGCACATATGTTTTTGGTAAGAGAGTATTCTGCTAGATTTGTTGTTTCACTAATGTATGAGGTGAACAAAAAAAGAGAGTGTGGCCATTTTAAACCCATTTTGCAGCATGCCCACCCTCAAGTTCATATGTAAGCATGCATTTTTAGTATTTTGTAAAAACATCCAAGTTTATTTAATTATATTTATATATTTATATTAAAAGTCTTTCTATATATAATCATCATCTTCATTCATATATATCCTATGTACCTTTTAAATTATGTATTTTAAAGCACTTTCATGTTTTAAAGCACTTTTCATGCTTAAGTAATATTATCCAAAAGTGTTTTTATGTATGTACCTTTAAGGAAGGATGATTTAGCTTAACTTAATTAACTGACTGACTACAACAGGAGTATTTAAATGGAATTGCTAGGCCTTTCTGTAAATACGTCTGAGGAAACAGTGGGATACACTGTGAAAGCGCTTACTTTTTCTTGTGTTTTATTAAGTATTTTTTCAAATAAAAGGACTTCTTATTCAAGCAGTTTTTGCAGTGTCGTTGTTTTGCCACACACCTTTCTGCTATATTTAAGAAGTGTTTTAAGTTTATCTATCTTATCTGGTTTTTAAAATGTGTTTTGTCACTTTAAATCTTTTGCTTTGCCTAGTGCTTGTCAACCTGGTGATCATGCGATATGTCATTTGACTTTTTATCATGTGATTTTTTTTTTACCATGTGACTTTTTACCTGCTGCTATTTAAATGGTGTTCAAACAATGTGGTTTTATCTGAAGAAGTTTATATTTAATAAATGAAAGTGCTAATCCACTACTTTTAACAGTTTTGTATTTTACTGCGTATTTGCTGGCTGTCGTACCCTTAGGAGTCTGTGGCCTGCAGGTTTCTTATTTTTATTGTTTTTTTTTTTTACTTTTTAGTTTCAGATCCTTTTCCTTATCAAATTCACATGCTCATTTCTTTCTAAATGCGTCTCTTGTCGCACTGCTACTTGCGCTCTGTGTTTCTTAGAGTACTGAATTATAATTCAGTACTCTTTCCTCTTTGTTTATATCTGTGAGGCCATTCTTATTCCAAAATAATATGCATAGAGTAGCCATTATGATAAGAAGTTATTATTCCCGCCTGTTATATATGACATATTTTCTAAATGTCTGTTTTCAGCTTTTGTTTTGCATACACCCACTAATGTTTGGCAGCTTGATCTTTTATACAGTTGCTTCTTGTCATTTCCATTTTAACATATGTCACATTTTACAAGACTTTTTGTTTTAATGAAAAACTCGGACAAAATACCATACACACTATCAGAGCACCCCCAATAACCTATTAACTTAAAGCAAACCGTCAAAACTATGTATAGCTTCAAATAAGGAAGTTTAATCCTTCTGATAGGGACAATTGTCCCAAATCAACAGCTGTACACACAGGCATTTACCTCACCAAAAATTAAGGTTATCCATGCTTTGCCACATGGCATAGTCTGTGCTCCTGTTTATACTAATTGCTCTGTGTTCTTGTCAAAATCTTATTCTCTCCCAGATGTAGAACACAGCTTATATGCTTTAAGAAAACAATTTTTAGCTTTAAAGTGCTCTGGATTTTGGCCCTATAGTCAACTTGACTCCATGGAAACATAAGCACAGAATGTACAGCCTCCCACAGCTGCAGACTTCTCAACTTACACTGAACATTGTTTTGCTAGAGGAAAATTTTACATTACATTCAATGTTTTCTTTCTTACTTGTATATACAAAAAAACGTGTTCTTAGATTAAGCCAAGGAGCTTAATCCAGGCATTCATCTATGAAAGTTAAGGAAAACTTATCAGGTATGCATATATTATAATCTGTGCATTTTTATCAGGTATGCATATATTATAATCTGTGCATTTTAACACCCCACCTACCACCTCAGCAAACCAAGAATTACAGCATATTAACATAAATGTTCGTTTGTCCAGCCTTTCTTCTCTTTTTACCTTGTATTGCCTTTGTTTCTTAAAACTAAAAAAGAAAAAGGCACTTGTTTACTTAAACATCTTTCTCACATACAGTAATATCTGAAAATGCTATACTGTATTGCATGTAGTTTATATCATGAAATGTTTTGCACAAATACTGCTAAGAACAAAAAACTGTTTTGCTTAGTTACTCTTTTTCCCCATTCCTTTTAATGTCCTTCCAAACATTAATGACAAGAAGTGGGGTATACATCATTCTGTCCCCTGTAAGTTTAACAAAGTCAACGAAAGTCCTATCTTTCCATTTTTTCTTGTAAAGCCATATTTCACGGATTTTAATTGATGCTTTATAATCTAACATTTATTCATTAATTTCGGTGTTGCGGGTCTTCCTTCCTTTACTTCTCCATCTCCCGATCCCAGACTCCAATTCAAGTCCAAGATACTCACAATTCTTCTAGTCGGCTCCTGTGCTTTTTTTTCTGCCTCTAAAGCATTTTCCTCTAGAACACTGGAAAAGTTTACCTGACAAAGTACTCCCTTATGAGCTTCATTTTCAGAAGAAAGAGAAGCAGAGTCCCTTTGTGTTTGATGGCTCACTTTTTTGTTGGACAGATTTTTGTAGTTCTCCATAGCCTGTTGTACATCAGAAAATGACTTTGATTCATCAGGAAAAAAAATATTCTGAAGACAAGCTGGATACAGCAACTTGAATTTCACACCTGGTGCTTGACATTCCCTGGTTGCTGGGATAAATTTGCTTCTCTTCTGTCTCGTGTACAGTGAATAATGAATCTGATGTTGCCATTTTCATTCTTTCTCAACCTGTGGTTTTGGATCCGAACCTCTGATCCAACTCTGTCTCTTCTATAGCTTTAGCTTCTGTAGCTCCTCGCTTACACATAATGCCTCTGTTTTCCAGATTACCTCAGATCTCGTTTGCAGCGCATCAAGGAAGTCAGTATTTCCTTTTCTCATAGCTCCTTGTGGGTCATAAGTGTATTTAGAGATTAAATATTTTGTTCTTAATATATTGCTATTTCCCTTCCTTTACCCTCTAAAACAATCTTGTTTTCATTTTTGGATTTCTCCGTCCCTTTTAAAGCTTTTATATACCTGCTGGTATAACTCTTACCTACCATTTTTGGTAGTTCCTTCTTTTCTTTTCCTCTTTACTTTTTTTTAAAAATATTTAAATACTTGTCGTTTTTCTTTTTGCATCATGGCTGAGAAATCTGACAAGCCAGCTGGGTTTAAAAAAATGCACTTCCTGTGGGCACGAGATCCCACAGTCGACTTATCTGTGCAGGTTTCATTGCCCAAGCCATTAGTTACCATCACAACAAACTAATTTTGAAGGGTCTTCTCCCTCAGACTACTTCCTCTACAGCTGGATCTAGCAAGGAATCAGAGGCTCACACCCCCCCACTAAGAAGCAAAAGGAGCTCAGGGAACACAGAAAATGCTCTCCTGCCTGGTCTCCAGAAAAGGCTGTTACTGAGCCACCTGCCAAGACTTTGAAATTGTTGGATCTGAAGCCTTTGGATCCGGCACAGACATTACTGACTCCTCCGAGACACCAGGCTTCTAGTTCCCCCTTGGAAGTCATGTCTCCAACCTTAAGTTCTCACTTTCTATAGGGGACCCCACAAAAACCTTCCATTCCTCCCTCCACTTCATCCTGTGTTAGATCTTCCCAGAGTCTCTGAAGCAGAGGGACACAGGATGGTGAGGAGATTCCTCAGGATGCAGATACAGATGGAGGTGTTGCCTGCTCCATCCCCCACTGGATCCTAGAACCACCATCCAACCTTTGTACCATTGATAACTCCTCCAGTCTGACTTCCTGCTTTGGAGCCCTTAGGTCCAGAAGTTATCAGAGTCAATACGTCAGATCCAGTGGCTCTTCCTTCCTGGGCTTTTATGATGTCTCCAATCTGACGGGCTCCAACCTTGTTGGAGCATAACTGATCTGAAATCTGAAGCATCAGTGTCTGATCCAAGGGAATGTCCTTGGCTTTTAAGTGTTCAGAACCGTCACTTTCCCTTGAAACTACAGTGCTGGGCACCTCAGCTCTGACTTTCCCTTTGGGGCATTGGGTCCATGACCACCCTGGTCTGTCTGTGCTGAGAGCTATGTCTCCAGGGGGACTGCCTGGTACATCTCTGGGTCCTTCTGCAGTCAAAGTGATGGACAGGGTGTTTTCCCAGCAAAGAATTACTTTAACTCTACCTCTTTCAGATCCTACTTCTGTTCTTACTTCTGCACCAGAGCTTGCTCATCCTCCACGTCAGGGACAGCCAGACCCTAAGAGACTTCAAGTATTTCTCCAGGCAGAGCTCTCTCTCTCTCTCTTCTGACACCTCCCCGGAACATCCTATTGAGGATGTCCCAGGAAAGAGACTGTGTAAAAGGAGGCACCTGGATTCTCCTCAAGAATTTTTAACAGAAGACACTGAGTTTGATTAAGGGGAAGGGTCCCCAAGATCTCCTTCCTCAGAGGAGTCTTTGTTCTTGGAAGCCTTTGGGTCTGGCCCATCTACATCTTAGGTGACTTCTCTTGCGGATCACGTTTCCCACAGGGCACGGAAGGAGCCAGATACCATGGAGCCCATATGAAAAAGAACTGACAAAATCCTCAGTGCCCCTTCTGATAAGCAACACTGGACAAACGGTACCCCTGTAGATGCCATGGTTGTTGTGGCAGCCGTGAAGGAGCTAGCTGAACAGAGCTCCACTGTCCATCCACCTAACAGGGAGTCTAGGGTGTTGGACAGATTTGGGAAGTGGGTGTACTCATCAGCGACCTTCACACTGCAATTGCTGAATTATTTGGTGCATTTTACCAGACTGTAGACTGATTTAACTAAAGGAACTCTCCCACACTGCCCTGGGGCCCATGTCTCAAGAGGAGCAAAAAAACTTTTACTCAAGAATGGCCAACCTACAATCCATCTCTAATGCATCCATGAGGTTAATCTCTCATGCTGCTGAGCATCTCAGGCATTGCCGTAAGGGGATATGCCTGAAAGCAACTTTGTGACTTTGTGGAAGCTTTCAAGGCATCATTCATCAGTGCTCCTTTTCATGGATCATCACTGTGTGGACCAGTCATAAAAGATACCCTCTCCCGATGTGAAAAAGATGAGAAAACCTTGTCTGCCTTTGGAATCAAATTCTCTACCCCACAAAGACCATTTTCCATGGACCAATGTTGAGGTATGAAATTGTGGTTCAAGAATTCACAAGGGTCTTTCCAGCATTCACAGGGAGAGTTTTAGAGGCAGAGGGAGAAATAACCAATTTGGTAGATGGCACCCATGTGGTAGAGGAGTCCACAGAACCAAGGATCTTGAGATTCCTTCTCTGACAGAGCCTTTCAGCGCTCCTGAGCAGTTGCCTGACTGTCCCTCTCTGGAGGCAGTCGGGGGGGGGGCACTTATCCTTCCACTTAATTGCCTCGCTGGCCATTACAAATGATCTTTAGGTGCAAAGGATCATATCCAGAGGATATTACATTCCCTTTTTCAAAAATCCCATTCCAAAGAAAAATCTCCCTGATGTTCCACTCAGTCCGTGGGACTCGGCACAATAAATCACAAAGCTGCTAGAGAAAAGAGTCATCCAGAAGGTCCCACCAGACCAAACGGGATCCGGAATCTACTCAAGGTTCTTTTTAATGCCAAAAAAGATGAGGGACATGAGACCAATCCTGACTCTAACCTTCCTAAGCAGGTCTGTAAAATGGTCACCGTACAGTCCATTCTGCCTGTTCTTCAGAAGGAAAACTGGATGTGCTCAATAGACCTTCAAGATGTGTAGTATCAAATCAAAGTGAACAGATGCTCTCAAAGTTCTCTGCATATGGCTTGGAGCCAGTCATCATCAATTCAGAGCTCTGCCCTTTGGTCTCACCACAGACCTCAGGGTCTTCACCAGATGCATGGCAGTAGTAGTGGCTCACCTGAGACTGCTCAGATTGAGTGTTTCCTTACATAGACGACTGGCTCTTGACCGCATCAACCAGGCATCTATTCCTCCAAGCCAGGGATTATTTGCTTCACCTAGTGAATACACTAGGAATCATAATAAATCCCAAAAAGTCCCAGCTACAACCAGTTCAAGTGATAGATTTTATAGGAGTGCATCCAGACACACTCAACTGCCTAGCCCTCTTACCTTCAAACAGAATTCTCTCCTTGAGATTACATATCAGACAAACACTAGCATTCCTTCACCACCTGCAGAATTAGTTCTCAAAGCACTAGGTTTAGTGGCTGCCAACATAACGTTGATTCCTACAGCTTGCCTACACATGAGGATTCTTCAGTGGACTCCATCAGTACAATGGTCTTCATACTGCTATCCTCTGAATCATCCAATCAAGCTATCTCAAGTGTGAAGACTCCGTTTCATGGTGGCTTCACTCTAGGGGCATCAAAGAAGGACGTCTGTTTGTTCTTTCTCCATCCATTAGCACATTGACCACAGAAGCATCCAAGTTAGAGTGGGAGGGGCATTACTTGGGAAGAGTTGTTCAAGGCACATGGTTGATACAGAAGACGGATTTGCATAAAGGTGTTATAGAGATGAGAGTGGTGGTCCAAGCATTGCAAGCCTTACAGAACTTTCTTCCTCTACGGACGATTGCAGTTCAAA
This sequence comes from Protopterus annectens, assembly GCF_019279795.1. NCBI lineage: Eukaryota > Metazoa > Chordata > Ceratodontiformes > Protopteridae > Protopterus > Protopterus annectens. Next base: position 604,798,233 of record NC_056748.1, read on the forward strand.
TAGACAACATGTCTGTAGTTTAGTACATCAGCAATCAAGGGGGATCCAGATTGTACCCCCTCTGTCAAAAAGTAATGAGAGTTTGACAATGGGCGATCTCCTCCAACCGTTTTCTAGTAGCAATGCATATTCCTGGGAAATCCAGCATCCTAGCAGACAGGCTCAGCAGAACCCTTCTGATGCCTCATGAGTGGTCTCTAAACCAGTCTGTGGCAAACTTGATCTTCCTCAAATGGAGTCAACCTTGCTTTGATCTCTTTGCATCTCCTTCCAACAACAAATGCAGCAGGTTTTTTGCCCTGATTCCTCCTCAGAGGCAGTCACCAAGTGACACACTAGTCCTTGTTTGTCCCTCTGGTCTCCTTCATGCTTATCCCCCTCAACATCTCATTCCCAAATTTCTCCAGAAAGCACAGAGGTTGAAGAGCAAAGTGATCTTTATTGCACCCTTCTGGCCTTGGCAGATTTGGTTCCCCTTTATTTCGTCTCAATTGATATGCTGTCTCTGGATGCTAGACCCAAGTCCAAACCTTCTTTCTCACCCATCAGGACAAACTCACCTGGATTTGATGGGCCTGAATCGACCACATGGTTCCTCCAGTTCCATAGATGGCTAGAGTTTCCAGCCTTTCCACTCCAGTTAAAGAAATTCTAGTATGTTCACATAAAGCTTCCGCCAGAAGGACTTATAAGAGCAAATGAAAAATATTCTCCATTTGGGCTCACCAAAAAAATATGGATCCTTTTACCACCCCCATTCAAGCAGTTCTTGACTTTGATTACATTTTTTAGAATGGAGCAAATTATTCCACTTTCAAGGTACGGTTAGCAACCATTTCCAGTTACCACATAGGTGAAAGTTCATCTTTGGCTTTTTCCAAATTGTGTAAGGCCTGTCTCAGAGCTACCTTTTTGCTTAGATCTCTGTTTAACCCACTCCACTGTGGGATCTTACTATGGTCTTACAAGCTCGAGTTTCCTCTCCGTTCAAACCTTCTGCCAAAGTAGATCTCACATTCTTTATCATGGAAGACCTTATTCTTGGTGGCTATAACCTCGGTTAGGAGAATTTCAGAATTACAAACACTTTCTTCCAAACCACCATATTTGATTTTCCATAAAGATAAATCTGACCTTTTTACCAAAAGTTACCTTTGAAAATATCAATCAATCTCCCTGTATTTTTTCCTAATTTTGAAAACAAGGGTGAATATACCCCTCATCTGTTAGATGTAGATAGACAGTTATGTTTTATTTGGACAGAACAAAGGCCTTCAGAAAATCTGACCAATTCTTTCTTTCCTTGTTGAAGGCAAGGTTGGGAAATCTTGTATCCAAAGTAACCTTAGCTAAATGGATTACATATTGCATTTCTTTTGTTTATTCTGCATAGGGTATCACGCCTCTTAGACATGTGAAAGCACATCTGCTAGGTCAATGTCCACCTCCGCAGCTTTTTGGTCTAGAGTATCTATTGATGATATTTCTGCAGCTGCCTCCTGTTCAAATATTCGTACCTTTGTTATATATTGCAAGTTGGATATTATATGCAGAAATAGAGCATCCTTTGGCTCTGCAGTGCTCCAGAATATCCTTCCATGAAGGCCACCCAAGAGATACGTAGTGGGGATCTCTCTCCCACAGGTTGAGGAACAAATACAAATGACATCAGATAAAGAAGTTATGTACTCACCATAATGTTCCATCTGTGTTGTTCATTTTCATTCTTCCTTAGCCCCCTCTCCATCCTCCCTGTCCCTTCTGGGAAGATCTGTGGAGGTGTTCCAGGAACCACTGTTCCTTTTGAGCTCCTGATTTTATCTTTATATCTTATGATAATTTTATATACATTCATATATGTATTATGCATATACAGCTGCAGCAAACTCAGTCTGAGATAATCTGGAGGACAGGAGCATTATGGGTAAAGGAGGAGCTACAGAGTCAGATCCTAGAGCTATAGAAATGCCCAAGTCAGATCTGAGGTTTGGATCCAAACCCACAGGTTGAGGAAGAATGAAAATGAAAATCACAGATGGAACATTATGGTGAGTACATAACTTTCCACAGTCACTCTACTGTCTCCAGTTTTTAATACTTTGCCATTCTGCCACAATTTTGTCAGGATCAATGCTTTCTGCTGGCATGATTGCATCTTTACTAATACAAGTCTTTGGCTTTCTCACGGGCAGGTTTGAAAGGTCTATATCAGAAGCTCGAACTTTTCAAAAGTTTGAGGCTCATATGGTCGACACCATATGACCGAAATTTTAAAAGCTCGAAAGTTTCAATGGAGATTGGTGTAGGGAATATTTCCCTTTACTTCACTGTAGTGTGATCTCGGAGTTGGTATATTTAAGTAGCAGAGGGGTATAGGGGGGTGCAGGGGGGGCTTTGCCCCCCCCCCTCCCCGAGCATTCAGGTAGGGTTTTTTTTTTTTGTGTTTATTTTTATTATATGTTCAATGTTTTAAAACTTTGCTCATATGGTGTCGATCATATGAGCATCGAAGTTTTAAATCTTCGAGCATATAATATAGACCCAGTTTGAAGCATACACGTGATGTGCCCTTTCATTTAACAAATCTTGCTATGGAATACTGGTCCAGTTGCTTATTTGTGCTTTCATAAAAATAAGACAGTCTTTTCCTTCCAGTTTCTCTTGTATAGCAGAAGAAAATCTCACGTTTTTCCTGTGTACTCTGTTCTAACTCTACCATTTTTAATAGCTCTTTTTGAGCAGTTTCATACTCGGCAAGCCTTTTGTTCACTTTGACCTCTAATTTTTGAAGTTTTATCAGTTCACTTGAAAAGCTGTTTAAATCTTCTTCCAGCTTTTTTATTATTTGATATACACCTTCAATGTTTAATTTTATTTTAATCAGCTCTGATGTATTTTTTTCTTCTAGATTACTGGAAGCCATGTCTTGAACCAATGCTAGAGTTTGAACTGATTTTTGTTGAGCAGCTGCAGGATTCTTTCAGTCAGAATATTATAGGTTCATAGGTAGGTATTAGGCTATCGGCCCTAGGGCCTATACAAGCCTAACCAAAAAGGTACCCTGGCTTTCGCCACCCATCCAATCATCAAGATTTTTCTTGAAGAGTGCTAATGAGGAACTTTGTTTGATACAGATAGGTAGTTTGTTCCAGAGTATGGAAAGTCTCTGGGACAGGACTCTATCTGTAGAGCATGTTCTGTTTATTGTGGTGATAAGGTTTAGGTCCCTAGAGCGTGTAGCTCAGAGGGATATGGATTTCTTTAAGTGGAGCATGTCCAACAGCTCTGGGTTTGACATAGCTTTGTATGTTAGGCAGAGATCACATCTGAGTAGGCAATATGCAACGGAGTAAAGCTAGAGTTTTTTGAGACGATCTGTGTAGGGCATCTGTTTGAGGCTGGTAATCCTCTTTGTGAGGTATTTCTTCTATATTCTCTAAACATTTTCTAATTGATTTTCTTTCAGACTGTCTAAGTTTATTTGCTGGCATCCAGGCAGTGTACTTCCTAGCTAGTAACTGAATTTACTAAGACTTGCAGAGTTACTGGTCCTTATCTCTCAATTTCTGTTTTCATACTAGGAAATCTGAAATTAAGATGTTGATCAGTGTGGAGCCATCTTGGAAGTCCCCCACTGTCTTTGTTCTTGAGGAGGTTTTCTGAGACCAATTGAAGCTCTTGATCATTTGCCCATGGTCTATGTCCTCTAAGGCACAAAGCTTGGATTAGATTCTAGCAAGGGATCTGCCTCAGCTCCATCAGAAACCCATTTCCCAGTGATAGGCTACTCAACATATTTGAGAAAATGGTTTACACTTCTGCTTCCCTGTCCTTTAGAGAGTTGAAGTGCCACACCCTCATGCTTTCTTAATATCGGTCTTTGCTGGGGAAGATGAGGTCTCAGACACAGGTGATTTCAGATAAGGATTTAAAGCAGGCGACACTTGAGTTGTGTGATTTTTCTGCACAGGTAGCCACATACTCAAAGAAATGTAGATTTGATGCTAGTTAATGCGTCATAGGGCAAGCAGCTACTGGGTCTGTGATTTGAAGACATGGCTGTTTGGTGACTGATTCCCTACCAGGCCATGTAATAATAGTGCTCCTGAATACACAACTGAACAGAGAACTTCTCTTTGGACTCCCTGCTGAAGGTGTTTTCAAATGACTGGAGAAAAAGCACAAGACTTTGCACTCTGTGAAGCTTGTGTTTTAGTCCAAAGCATCAAAGTTCCACACAAACTACCCAGCTAAAACTTGGCCCTGATACCATACTCCAAACAGGATGAGAATAAAGTTGGCAAGGGGAAAATGGTTAATTCAGAAAACAATGGCAAGCGAAACCAAAAAAGAAACCTGGGAGTCAAAAAGGGCCATGACTTCCATAGGGAACAACCATGACTCATCCAGGCTACTCTCTTCCCAACTAAAAACCCACTCCTCCCTCTAATCCTCTCCCATACCCTTCTCCAAAAAGATATGAGGATATCTAGTTTTTGCTCAGAAAATGGAAGAACAGTACTCAAGACAAGTGGGCCATGCATATTCCTTGCCAAAGTTACAAGATATGGTTTCTAAAGTACCCAAAGTACAGAGGAATTCCTGCTGTTCCGAGAGACCAGTTAATTCTTGTGCCTTCCCCTTTCAGGGATTTGCTGTAGCATGGGACCTTAGAAAGAGTGCCCATGGAAGGTGAAAACATGGGTTTATACCTCATGTTATTAATAGTACCAGGAAAAGGTACATGGAGACCCATATTAGATCTATCTCATTTGAGCAAATTGTATCATTCCAAAAATGCTAACACTCCAAAGCCTTCTTTCTTTAATATCCCCTTAAGCCTTCTTGGTCACCTTAGATGTAAAAGATGCTTCATTTCAAATCGCCATCTCCATTGCCATTATCCACAGAAAGTATCATCAGATTGCATTGGGAAGGTGATTCCTTACCAGTTCATTTCCTTGCCTTTTAGCCTATCTACTACACCCATGGTCTTTAGCAAATGCATGGGTCCATTAATAGCCATCTGCAGGACAAAGGGCATTTATAGCTGTCTCATTAAACCAAGTGTCTTGTAATGGATGCACAAGGCTTTGGATTTTGGACTTTACCTTGAATTCTTTCAGAAATGTGGGCTTCTCTGAAAGCCTGAAAAGGTACAGCCCCATCTTGACAAGGAGCTTTTTTTTTTTTTTTTCAGAGAGCCTTTCCACAGGAGGACAAGGGAATCTGTCTGACCCAATACCTATAGAGTATCCTATTAAAAGGCATAATATTACCCAGGGAGTTCCTCAGATTGGTAAGCTTCATGGATTCCTGCATGTTGAATGCTGCCTGTAGCCTACTTGCACATAAGGAAGCTACAGTGGTACTTTAGGAACAGATGTCAGATTAACCTCCTCCCTTACATCAGAAAATAAATAATATAGTGGCTAGAATAGCTTCATCTCAACTTGTGAATGCTCTTTTGAGCACCTCAGCCCATGATTTACCTCACCACAGACTCCTTTGATCTAGCCTGGGAACTACTTGATGGAACTTGTGACTGAGATTTGTTAAAGTAGCACATAAATATCAAGGAAATGATGCTTGTAATCCAGGTACTGAATGCCTTCTGCCAGATTTGTGAAAAAGTAGTCTTATAAATCCTGACAGGCAGTACAACTGTGAAGTGATAAATTAATAAAAACGGAGGAGCTCACACATTCATACTGTACAGATTGGCCCAAGGTGCAGGCATGACCTACATCTCCTCCCAGGAAAACATTTTGACGAACAGACTGAACAAATCTAAGCTAGATCCTAACAAATGGATGTTAAATTGGGATGTTTTCTGAGATCGATCAAGATGGTGGGGTGTGTTAGAAATAGATATTCACCTCTGAACAGCAGCATCTTCATGGGCTTGGAAGCTACATGCATTCTCCATCAAATCGATGGTTCTTTTTCTTCATACTCCTCCTATACCCTGAACTCCAGGGTATTACTAAAAATTAAGGAGGTGAGGCCAAAACCCATTGTGATAGTTTTTTTTTTTTTTTGTCCAGGCTACACTGATTTCTATCTCCTGCATAGCCTAGCAAGATGTAGAGTAAAATGTTACCTCATTGGGTGGATCTTCTCACTGAAAATAAAGGTTCCCTTTTGCAACAATTTTAGACACTCTAATGCTGACATCTTGGATGATTTCACCCTAATCACAGCTAGGCACATGTGCTCTGAGCATGTTGTTAACATTATGAAGAGGGTAAATGCAACAAAATTGTACCTAGTGAAATGAAAATGGTTATTCCTCTCTTGTTTGTACTGCGCCCAGGGCTCAAATACTGCATGCGTGGCAAAGGTCCTGGATTACCTCTTAGACCTTTTTAAAACGGTTATTTCTTGTGATTCCTTAAAAAACATCCTTTTTTCTGCTCTAAGCTTTCTGTAAAGCATGTCTTAAAAGGGATTTTGCGTCTTAGAACCCCAAGAAAGGAAAATCCTCCACAGTGAGATCTCCTTTGTGTCTTAGAGAAACTGACCCTCATCCCACTTGAGTCGGATTATTCTGATCTCTGCAGTTGTGGAAGACACTGTTTTTGGTGGCTGTCTCTTCTACTAGAAGGGTTTCAAAACTACAATCTTTGATGTGCAGGGAACCGTTTTGGACAGTATCCCTCTTTTAAGCCTAAAGTTGATAGAGTTGTCCCTGAATTGAACCATTCAGTCACCTGTTTTTGTTTTCTAAATACCAAAACAAGAAGAAAAAATACTTCATTCTTTGGATGTGCATAGGCAGGTAAGATATTTCTTAAACAAGCCTAAAGGGTTTAGAAAATAGGTCAGATTGTTGTGTCCCTGGCAAAAGTTAAGGAGGGAAAACAAGTCAACAGACACACTCAAATGTCTTGCGCACTGTATTTGCACACTGCTACTCTCCTTACAGTGGACCTTTTAATGGATATATCAAAACCAGTTATGTTAGACCTATTGCAGCCACCACAACAATTCTAAAAGGGATCAACCTTAAGTTTATCCTAGAAGCAACCACCAGGTCCTCATTTCTTGCTTTTTTCCCACTTTTCTGAGAGTTAAAAAAGTTCAGTTACAGGCTTGCTGTTCCTGAACTGTTTGAAAGTTTCCGTGAGGCCATTTTTGCTTGGGCTGAAGGAGGGTCTCTCTGTTGATCAGTGGCAGTGAATAACATTGAGCAGCTTCCCTGCCCCCCGTAGAGGTGGTTACTGACTTGAAACTGTAGTTTTATTGGCCACTAGGGGTCATTTCCAAAACTCCTTCATCTTCCTCTCTTAAAACCTAGTTGCCTCGTGGTTTGGGTGTCTTTTCAGGCTTGTTGGCTGTTGGTGAAGCACCCTCCAAGAGGAAAAAACGCTGAGAGAAGAAGGATGCCACTTTTGAGATTTTAAGTATTTTTTCTCTGTTTATTTGCTAAGTTTTTCTGCATAGCTGCCTAGCTTGAGCATTTTCTGGCTTGTTAAACTTGATTTCTGTATTAGTAGCTGTATTTAGAGCACAACCAAAAGCTGTTTGCTGAATTTCCTGTTTGCACTTAATTTTAAATCGTTTTTTTCTTAAAACTTGCATATTTTCTGTCCTTGACCTAGCACTCTTGTGTGGGGTCATTTACTGCACTGTTATAACTTGATATTACTTGTGAACCTCTGCTATCTCTGTAAAAAACAAACAAAAAAAATCTTGCTTTTTTCCCACTTTTCTGAGAGTTAAAAAAGTTCAGTTACAGGCTTGCTGTTCCTGAACTGTTTGAAAGTTTCTGTGAGGCCATTTTTGCTTGGGCTGAAGGAGGGTCTCTCTGTTGATCAGTGGCAGTGAATAACATTGAGCAGCTTCCCTGCCCCCGTAGAGGTGGTTACTGACTTGAAACTGTAGTTTCATTGTCCATTTTGGGTCTATTCCTGCTTCTTTCCAGCCCCTGCTATCAAGCACGCTTTAACGTGCTTTAGCGCGGAGTTGCCACTAGAGCAGCATCGGGCAGCGCCGGTTAAACAAGGTTAAACTCTTTCTGGCTCCAGAAAGTCTGTTCTTCAATTTTTCCCTTAGAACTGCTCTGTTAGGAACCTAAACAGTTTACACCTTCACTAAAAAGTGCAGCACTTGTTCCAAATAGCTTTTTCTTCTCAAAAAGCTCAGCATTTGTCTTATAAGCATATCCCTTGTCTTACAAGCATTCTCTTTGCAGGTCAAGCACTCCTATATTATACAAATCTCTCACTAGCAAAACCCCCCAGGAGTGCCCACTTCCCTGCTAAGCCCACTACTTTTCTGTCTCATACCAACTCATAATTCTTTCTAGCATGTCGAAGGGTCAGATGCTGGCGTCCTCTCCTGCCCAGTTGGTAATTCTGGGAATTCTGAGACAATGTTACAATTGCCTCATGTACACGGACAACCCTCTCCTCCTCCCATGTAACACTAACACTTGTGAGAGATGCAGCTATTTAGCCAGACTGTAGGCAGAGCTCTCTCAACTCAGGACTGGCAAGACCAGGCAGGAGGAGAAGGCAACTACACACACCACAATACCAGTCTCACACAACTCAACCACACCATTGAATCAAACACATAAACACACTAAGACATACTCGGAGGCTCTGAGTAAAAATTTACCTAAACAGCAGAGGCCTCCAAAGCAGACACCCAAGCAACTGCAAACTCAATACACCACACAAGCAACACATAAACAACAAAATCAGTGTGCAAAGCAGTCACTGCCCTTAAGGCCAAATACAACACCAAACATACTTGTCATAGGTGACTCCATAGTCAGACACACTGACGTCCCACTCACCAGGCTGAACAAGGAGAGGGTGACGGTAAGCTGCCTATCGGGCGCTAGAATCCACCACATAACACAAGCACTCAGGTCACTCCACGGCAAGTACAAGTATGACACAGTCATTGTCCATGCTGGTGTGAACGACCTGAGACGTACCTCCCTGGACTACATGAAAAGAGACATAGAGGAGCTCTCTGATTATGTAGCCCAGGCAGGTATGACCCTGACCCTGAGCAGTATCCTTCCTTCACCAAGAATGATGCCACAATATAGTGACAAGATGATCAGCTTTAACAATTGGCTTAATTTCTGGTGTCATTCAAAGGGGATCCAGTGCCTGTCTGCCTGGGATGACATGCTCGACAAGCCACGCTGCTTCGCAAGGGACAGCTTGCACCTGTCACCCTGGGATTCGGATATTGACTAAGGCCCTTGCCGCCCCATAGTGCCTGTTTTAGGCAAGGCTCAAATTCTAAACCTACCACCCTAGAAAACAAAAACGTGAAGAAACTAAGGGTAATGCTGCTCAATGCCAGAAGTCTAAATCTCAAAATGCACGCACTCGAGGCCCTTCTCAGTATGGAGAACATCGATGTCTGTGCTGTGTCTGAAACCTGGTTCAAGGCTCCTGAGAGCACCCCGGCACTATCAGGTTTCATCTCATATCATGCGTTCCGGCCCCAAAACCCGGACCACACCACAAAAGGGGGGTGTATCCATATTCATCAAGGATACCCACACCTCCAGGTTGGTGGCTACGCACGAAGCATCGGAAACCATCCAGGTGCAATTAACCATAGGCAAAACTGCTCTACAATTTGTAGCATGCTACAGGCCACCATCTCAAACTCAGGAAACCCACACAGCCTTCCTGAAGACACTGGAGGGTATAAATGTATCACCAAACACCATCATATTGGGTGACTTCAACTACCGAATATAGACTGGGAACATTACTCAAGCCCAAACTTTCTAGCCCAAAGGTTCCTGGAGTTCATAAATTCAAATGCCATGGAACAACTAGTCACCGTCCCACAAGAGGAGAAAATATACTAGATCTCATCATCACGAACATGGGGACAAAATGCTCCACACGAAGTATATCCCTCATTGGTGAGATCAGATCATAAACTAATCTCACTAGAAATCCACATCCGCCCCACCCCAAACAAAAGACCACAGTGAAGAACTTTTCTAAAGCAAACTTCACACTACTCAAGACAGGTGTGGTATCCTTCAAGGCCCCGAGCCAATGGAAACCACAACCCAAGCTGGAAGCCCTTACAAATGCCTTCTATGAACACCTTCAGGACTGCATGGATCAGGCAATCCCAAATAAAACCAAGACTCTTTCCACCAAGGCCAACCCTTCAGTCTGGTGCACCCCAGCCATAAACAAACTTTACAACAAGAGGAGAAAGCTATTACATGATAGAGCAAAATCCCAAAAGGGAAGGCATCTTTGATCAGCACTAGCAAGAAACTACGATCCCTCATAAAATCATCCAAGGCCAACTTTGAGAGAAAAATTGCCATAGATTCAAAAGACAATCATAAAGCCTTCTTCAGCTATGTCAGAAACCTGGGTGGAAACTCCCAGATATGCTCAGAATTAGTCCAAAATGATACAAAAATCACTGAACCCACAGACATTGCCAACATACTGGCAGACAGGTTCAGCGCAAACTTCACCCCCTCTCCCTCCAAAGGAGAGATAACTATCCCAACTGAGTGTAGCCTCCCAGACATCTCAAATGCGCAGGTGAAAGCTGCTCTCTCTAAAGCTAAAAACACAGCATCAATGGGACCGGATGGGGTCCCCGGCTGTGTGCTACATGAACTTAATGAAGAACTAAACCCGCACATAAGGCAGCTGTTTAATCTTAGCCTCACCACAGGATATGTGCCCAAGGAGTGGCGTGCGGCAACTGTGGTCCCACTCCACAAAGGCGGTGCCTCTACGGACCCTGGTAATTACGCCCCATAAGCTTAACAAGCCTGGTCTGCAAAGCTATGGAGAGGATCATAATGGAACTCATAAACAAGGACATAGGGGACTTGCAGACCTTGGACCCAACCCAGTTTGGCTTTGTCAAGGGCAGATCTTGCCTTTTGAACTTGGTCGACTTCTTCGAAACAGTCACCAAGGCCATTGATGAAGGAAAGGCAGTCCATACAGCCTACCTTGACCTTGCAAAAGCTTTCGACACAATACCCCACTCGGGTATTATAGAGAAACTTACCAGCTTAAATGTAAACCCATATGTCACAAGATGGGTTGAAAACTGGCTAAAGGACAGAACCCACAGGGTTAGAGTTGCTGGAGCCATGTCAGACTCCAAGCCGGTTACAAGTGGAGTCCCACAGGGCTCAGTCCTTGGCCCCCTATTGTTCGGTATCTACTTCTCAGAAGTACAGGCAAACATAGGAGGACTATGGCTGACAAAGTTTGCGGATGACTGCAAACTGGGTGCCATAGTGGATAGTACATCGGATGCAGACATCCTTCAGAGGGGTCTCACGGAAACTGATAGCTGGTGCCAGAGCCATGGCCTGAAGTTAAACGCAAAAGTGTATAGTCATACCCTTCGGGAAAAACAAGGTAACCCCAAGCTACCATATAGGTGGCAACCCACTAAGCACAGAAGAGGTTATCAGGGACCTGGGGACCCAGGTTGACAGTGGCCTCTCGTTTGACACTCACGTTGCTAAAGTGGTTCGAAGACCTTCTACATTGCCCACCTGATCATGAAGGGATTCACATCCAGATCAAGTGAGGTCATTGTTCCCCTGTACTCTTCACTTATCAGACCAATGATCGAGTACAATGCCCCATTCGGGATGTATCTCACCCAACACCTGCAGCAATTGGAGAGACCCCAAAAGTTCCTCACCAAAAGGATAAAGGGACTCCAAAACCTGTCATATGCTGCCAGACTGAAGAAACTCCAACTCTATTCAGTTGCATACCGTCTGCTCAGAGGTGACCTGTGCCTGACATACAAGGCCATGACCAACCCAGAATTAATGGACATGCTCCACCTCAAAAAAACCAAATCCACCAAAACCACTAGAGCAAGAGACTTAAACCTTAGAATGGATATAAATAGGACGTGCTGGAGGGATAGATTTTTCACCCAAAGACTCCCCATGCTGTGGAATAAAATCCCGGTCCATGTGAGGCAGAGCACCTCGCTGGCTCTGTTCAAGAGGGATCTTGACCGGTGGATGGGAGATCGTAGGTTTACCCCGGAATCATCTCTGTCACTACTGGACAGAGGCAAAACAAACTAATGGGCACAGTATTTCTAACATAAGGGGCGGCGTAAGCCACATAACTTTGGGCTAGGCTTATAAATGCCCTAGGGCAGTTAGCCTAGTATAAACCTATGAACCTATTTCATACATTTTCAAGCTATTACAACTTGAGGTTTGCCTCTAGGGCTTGGGCAGGCGGTCTCTTTGCTATCCTACATGGCCTAGTATCCTGAGTTCCTTCTTCTTCTATCAGGCACCCACTACCTCACTGTTTTGGAATTTTCCCAAGAACGATTACTGCAACAGTGACGTCCAAGATGGCTGTACATTGAGTAACAGCTTAATTCCAGCTCCTTCAGTGTGAAAACTTAGAGATGGTCAGTAAACTTGTGTTTATGGGTAAATTTCAGTAATTGGCTGTTAAGTGTATTGCCTAGATACCAGGAAAAATGAAATACAGAGGACCTGGGAAAAATCAGCTACAAAAGTGAGGAAGAAACACTGCTGCTGCAGCTGTTAAGCAAAAGGCAATGCAATCTCCAGTTATGAATTCCAGTAACCTGCAATAAGATATACGACAGCTGCAAACACACCTGGTTAAAATAAACAAAACACAGATGGAGTATATAAACACAAACAAGAAAAGGTTGGAAAAAATGGAAGAAGCTTTAAACAGATTCTCAGATGATGTCCTAAAGATGCCAAACTCAGAAGTCGAAATGAAGAAAAGGCTGACCGAATGAGACTTCTCAGGAACAGATGTTTAAAAAAAATAGAATTAAAGGACAAAACACGTAGGGAAAACTTGGAATTCCAGCTGTACCTGAGAAGCTAGAAGGAACAGACTGCATTCGTTTTAAGAAAGTACAAGTAAGCAACTCGACTGGTATTCCACAGCAGGAGTTTGTTAGTTGAAAGGGCATGACATGTGTATGCTCCAAACCTGGCTATGAAAAAGCAACCTAGATCTTTAATAGTAAAGATACAATCCTACCAGCAAAATGAGTTGATTCTGACAAAACTGTGGCAGAAGGACCAAGTACTAAAAGTGGGAGTCTGCAGAGTGCTTGTGGAGAATTGCAGGTGTGAGATTCAAATAGCTGTACCCAGCTGTCTTCATATGTATTCTTCTCTGGAGGGACAAAATAATTTTTGATGAAGTATATGCTAAGGAGGAAATACCAAAGTTTGCCCAACAAAAAGTAAGTTGTGAAACAGGAGATTTTGCTTCTTGTTCTTCTGGTAATAAAGACCACAGAGAGACTGTAACAATGGAAAATGTTGATGAGAAGGAAGCATGACAGTTGACTAGAAGAATCGAGAGAATGTTGGAAATGAAGCAGAGACAGGATTTGGGAGATGGAGATGAACAGGAATAAAACGAGTAACTTAATATGGGTTTACAATGCAATAATTGTGTTTGTTAAATACGACAAAAGAAAATCTGGAAATATTGGACTTTTTCAGAATTAGACTTGTCGACTCTAAAGCATATGCCATACATCATGTCATTAATGTTCGGAAAAGTGCTTTGGGGAGGGGAAGAGGAGGGAGAAAGTTAACTGTAAGTAAAGATTGGTCTGAAGTTGTTTTCATTTGATCTTGAATCTATGGGACATAGATCTGGTATGGATCTGACTCAGATGCATTCCTCCAGCATCGGATCTAAACTCCAACCCCCACTTCTACCCATAATGCCCCTGTCTCCCACCTACCCCCAGATCTCCTTTGCGGAGTGTACCATCAGCATTGTGGTCTGTTAGCTCGGAGTTCCTGATAAGTGAAATATTCTTTCTGGGTTTCCGTTTTCACTCTTTCTAACTTTTCTAGTTTTATACCCTACCCTGTCTTGTGCTCAAGCGTTGGTTCTATTAAAGAAAAAAGTCCCCTTTTTTCTTTTCTTTCTACTTTAGTGTGTGTGTGTGTGTGTGTGTGTGTGTGTGTGTGTGTGTGTGTGTGTGTGTGTGTATGTATGTGAGTGTTTGGTTCCATTTGCCATGGCTGAGACCCCCAAGCCAGGCTTCCAGAAATGCACAGTGTGTGTGGCCATAAACTCCCCCTTCTGATGGCCATACTCTGTGTGTTTGGGAGTGCCACACCTAGACACCTCATGTTCAGTCTGCATGGACTTCAACCCCCATTAATTTATCAACGGGAGGAACAAGCTCATTTTGAAAGGCCTCCTTCCTCCACCTTCCACCAAGGCGTCTACATTTTCTTCCTCCACCCCAGCATCTGGGACTCGACCTCCCGCAAAGAAGGCCAGGGATGGGGAGAAACACCATCACAGGGATAAGCCCAGTAAGCGGACCTCCAACCATGTTTCTGCCGAGCTCCTGGCCCCCAGCCTGGGCTCCCCTCAGCTCCGGTTGGCTTGCTTCTCGCCGGAGGTCTCCCAGGGCCAATCTCCCACATTGACCTCCCCAGTACCTCTTCAGGCCCTTATCATTAGCTTCTTTCATCCGGTCCACCAGCAGTCTTTCTGAAGCAGAGGTGGACAGGATGATGCAGAAATTCATCCAGACTCGGACCTAGATGGGAGTTTTGTGCCCCCCCCCCCCCCGCGGGGCTGGGAGCATGTAGTGTGCCTTTCTTCCCATTGCTTCTTCTCCAATCCGACCCCCAGCTTTGCAGTTCTTGAGTTCGAGGCTTCTCGGTGTCAAGGGGTTTGCACCGATGGTATCAGGTACCTTGACTCCGATCATTGCCCTGAGTGGCTTGGATTCGACCATTTCGGTGCCATCTGGCTCTCAGAGCCATAGTCTCAGAGCTGGATACAAGGGGATGACATCGGCTCTGAGGTTTTTGGAGTTGGCCCTTCCACTTGGAGTCTCAGCGTTTGGAGGCTCAGCTCTGGCTCCCCCATTGACTCAGAGGGTTATGGATCCTGTACTCCTCCCAGCTTCAGGGATTCATTCTCCTTCAGCTTTTGATGTGGTGGAGAGGATACTCTCAGATCCCTGGAGTCCCTTGACATTATTCTCCTCAGAGTCCGTCCTGGCTCCCTCTGTTTCTGGTCTGGAATCTGCCATCCTGCCCCCTCAGGGACAGCCTGTTACCTCTCCATCCCAGGGTGTTCCCCCCCAGGAATGGCTAGAAGTTTCTGAGCCCTTCCCAGAGTCCTCCCCGAGGAGCTGTCTCAGAAACGTGTAAAAGGAGACACTTGGACTCCCCACCGGAGTTCCTCACAAAAGACACAGACTTAGAGGAGGATAAGGGCTCCCTCTGGTCACCCCCAGATGATGTCTCCTTTGGGGACATCATAGAAATCCTACGCCAGCAGGGGGGGTGGTCTGTCCAAAAACCCAACCCGGATGAGTCTGTGTTTCTGGTGGTGTTTGGCGCAGGACCCTCTACCTCCTGGGTTTGCCCTCCCACTGATCCGCTTGTGGACTTTATTTCATCCAGAGCATAGAAGGAGCCCGACTTGATGGAGCCCATTCCCAAGCGCCCTGATAAAATTACCAGCACCCCTTCAGACAAACAGCATTGGTCTAAAGGATGCCTGGTTTATGCTATGGTGGTTGCGGTGGACACCAAGAAAGAGCTCACTCAGGAGATCTCTACGGTCCATCCATCAGACAGAGAGTATCAGGCCTTGGACCATTTTTGGGAAGCAGGCTTATGCTTCAGCCATGTTTGCCTTACGTGCACTGAAATAAATGGCACATGTCATCAGGCTTCAGTGGGACCTGGTCAAAGAGGTCGCTGAGTCTACCCCAGGGTCCATGTTGGTGAAAGAGAAGGTGTTCTCCTCACATATGGCCACCCTAACTTCTATTTTTAATACCTCTATGAGACTCTTGTCACATGCTACAGAAGGTGCCTCTAGGGAGGCCGGCACAGGTGTTCCCATCAGGCATCATGCCTGGCTTCGACTTTGTGCATTCTTGGAGCCCTTCAGGGTGTCCTTTACAAATGCATCTTATGATGGTTCCACCCTTTTTGGCAAGACCGTTCAAGACACCTTAGTCCAGCTTGAGAAAGACAGGAAGACCTTGTCTGCCGTTGGGATAAGCTTCTCAACCCCACAATGATCTTTCTCCAGGAATCAGCGCAGGGTGAAGATGTGGTTCCGGAAGTTTCAGGGCTTTTCTCACAATGCTGAGGACTCTCCTTCCCCCAGAGGCAGAGAGGGATAATGCAGACGCTGTCCTCATGGCAGAGGTGCTTCGAGGAACCAGGGGTCTCAGGATTCTTTCCCAGACAGACCCTTGCAGCAGCCCTGAAGGGTTGCCTGGCTACTTGTCTCTGGAGGCAGTCTGGAGACATCTCTCAATGCACCCAATAGCCTGGAAGTTGATCACAGATGATCGTTGGGTGTTGCAAATTATATCCAGAGGATATTCATTCCCCTTCCTTCGACTTCCAATCCCACCCAAGCACCTCCCAGACATTCTACCTGTGCAACTGGAGGAGGCAGCAGTGGAAATTTGCAAGCTTCTTGAAAAATGAGTCATCCAGCCCATCCCCCCAGACCAATCCAGATCAGGCATCTATTCCAGGTTCTTTTTCGTGCCAAAGAAGATGGGGGACTTAAGACCCATTCTGGATCTTTCAACCCTAAACCTGTCAGTTACCAAGACAAAATTCCAGA
Organism: Protopterus annectens; assembly: GCF_019279795.1. Lineage (NCBI taxonomy): Eukaryota > Metazoa > Chordata > Ceratodontiformes > Protopteridae > Protopterus > Protopterus annectens. The sequence goes on from NC_056748.1 coordinate 604,814,882, forward strand.
TGGTCACTCTATCCATTCTGCCCTTTCTGCAGATAAATGACTTGCTGTGCTTAGTGGACCTCCAGGATGTGTACTCCCACATCAAAATGGACAGCCGGTCTCATTGATTCCTCCACTTCCAGCTGGGAGCCAGTCATTATCAGTTCAGACCACCTCCCTTTGGTTTCACTACCACCCCAGGGTGTTCACCAAAGAGATGGCAGTGGTGGCGGCTCACCTGCTGCTGCAGGGGTTCCATGTCTTCCCTTATCTGGACAATTGGCTCCTTTCCGCTCCCTCCAGGCATCAGCTCTGTCAAGCCAGTGATCTCATTCTCCAGACTACCCACCAGCTAGGCATAACCATAAATCTCATCATGTCCCAATTGGATCCAGTTCAAGTTCTCAACTTCATTGGGGCTCGGTTAGATACCACCTGGTGCAAGATTTTACTAACACTGGACAAACTTTAATCCCTCAGACATCATGTGTGATACATTGTTCAGACCCAATATCCCACTGCTGAGTTGGTTCTTTGGGCATTGGGGTGCATGGCAGCTACGATTTATGTGATCTCTATGGCTGCTCTGCCTATGAGGAATCTCCAGTGGACCCTAGCAGTTCAGTGGTTCTTGCTAGAACTTCTGTTATCTCATTCAGTTCATTTATCTCTGGCTTGCAGGGATTTGCTTCTATGGTGGCTTCAGTCCCCAGATTATCTTCTGGGTCTCCTGCTTCTTTCCCACCCCGATGACAACAGTGACCACAGACTCCTCCCTGCTCAGGTGAGAGGTGATTGAGTGGGAAGGACAGTCTCCCTTGGAGAACTATCTGCATTTCAACATCCTGGAGATGAGAGCTGTGCTGTTGGCATTGCAAGCTCATCAGGCCCATCTTCCCCAAGGGACAATTGCCATCCAGCGAGACAATATGTCCATAGTCTGGTACATCAACAAACAGGGGAAGCAGGTCTTACCCCCTTTGTCGTGAAGCCATGAGATTGTGGGAGTGGGCGATCTACTCCGGCCGTTTTCTGGTGGCAACGCACATTCCAGGGAGGTCCAACATTCTGGCGGACAGGCTCAACATATCTATTCTGATGCCTTACAAGTGGTCTCTGAATCCTTCAGTATTGGAACAGATCTTTCTAAAACGGGGTCAGCCTTGGTGCGATCTCTTTGCCTCTCCTTCCAATGCAAAGTGCAGTGAGCTTTTTTCTCTGAACTCCCCTCCTGGGGAGTCTCCCAGAGACGCTGTAGTTCATGCTTGGCCCTTCGGTCTTCTGTATGGATATCCTCCTCTCCCACTGATCCCAAAATTCATTCAGAAAGCTCAATGGCTGGGTTGTTTAGTGATCCTCATTGCCCCATTCTGGTCTCGCCAAGTTTGGTTCCCCTCTCTGTGGTCTCACGTGGTGTGTCCTCCTTGGACATTAGATCCAGTTCCAGATCTGATCTCGCATCCCTCAGGGATCCCACACCCAGATCTAGTCAGTCTGAAGGTCATGGCTTGGCTGTTCCAGTTCCATTGATAGCTAGGACTCCTGGGGTGTCTTCTTCTATTCAGAAGATATTGATAGCAACTCACAAATCTACTAGGAAGCTTTATTCCAGTAAGTGGAAATGTTTCTCTATATGGGCCTCTGAGCATGATTTGGATCCCTTCAGTGCTTCAGTCCTTGCTATTTTGGAATTCTTGGCAGATATTATTCATCAGGGTGCCAGTTTTTCTACAGTAAAGGTACAGTTAGCTGCTTTCTCCAACTTTCATATGGGAGACAATTTGGCTTCCTTAGCTTCCTCCAAGCTTTGTAAAACCTTTTTGAAAGGTACCATTTTACCTAGGCCTCCAATTAAGGACCTTTTGCCACCTTGGGATCATACTCTAGTCCTGCAAGCCTTGGTTTCTTCCCCTTTTGAACCAGCAGCTACAATGGATTTGCAATTCCTGTCTTGGAAGACAGCCTTTCTGGTCACCATTACTTTGGCTAGAAGGGTATCAGAGATTCAGGCCTTATCTGTCAAGCCCCCTTATATGGTGTTTCACAAAGACAGAGTTTCCTTATGGACGAATCCATCATTTCTTCCGAAGGTGGCATCAGAATCTAACATCGCCCAAGTCATCAATCTCCCTGTTTTTTCTCCAAACTTCCAGAATAAGGGAGAGTATAAATGCATTTGCTTGATGTTCATAGGCAACTATGATTCTATTTGCATAGAACAAAGTCCTTTCCTTAGTCTGATCAGCTTTTTGTTTCGTTTTATAAGTCTTTCCTAGGTAAACTCATTTCTAAGGCAACAATTGCTCATTGGATTTCTCATTGCATAGCTTTGGCCTATAAAGCCAAAAGACAATCTCCACCAGGTCATGTCAGGGTGCACTCTACAAGGTCTGTGACTACTTCAGCAGCCTTTTGGTCTGGGGTTTCTGTGGATGATTTGTTCGGCAGCTACTTGGGCTTCATCACACATGTTTATTTCACATTATAAGTTGGATCTCCTGTCCAGAGGCAGGGCATCCTTTGGCTCCACCGTGCTCTGGAACATCCTTCCATGTGGAACTCCCAGGATCCTTTGGTAGACGGGGACTCTTTCCCACAGGTTGAAGATCAAATGAAAACAAATTCAGATAAAAAAAGTAATGTACTTATCATAACATTCCATCCGAGTTGTTGCTTTTGATTTGTCTTCAACCATCCCTCCCTTCATATTCGGGCTGTGTTGTGGACCGGATGGGAGAGGCTTCCCCCTACTCTAAGAGCCTACGTCTTCCTTATGGTGTTTTTGGGTGTTAATGCTAAGGTGGTAGGCACATGGTTAGGATGGGGTGCTACTGATTCCAGCCAAAGCGATCTGAGGGTAGGAGGAAGACAGGGGCATTATGGGTAGGAGAGGAGCTTGGAGTGTGGCTACGATGCTGGAGAAATGTGGCCGAGTCAGATCAGTACCAGATCCGTGTCCAACAGGTTGAAGATAAATGAAAAGCAACAACTCAGATGGAACATTATGGTGAGTACATAACTTTTTTTTCTTAAATAGTACTATTTTTGTGGTATGTGGTTTTCTTTACGTGTTATAAAGTAAAGTTTTTCTCAATTATTTTTAAGTGTAAATATTATTTTCAAGTGAATCTAATTTTGTATAATTTCTGTATAATGTTAACTTTGGAGGTTTTCTCCATGGGACTCCACTGAAAAAGGGCACACACCCAGACGGACAAACCTGGTCAACAAATATAAAAAAAAAAATAAATAAATATAATAGGGATTGTAAACAGGTGCTGCTCTTCTTTTTTTCCTCTCTCACTTCTCTCTTTCTTTTTCAGATTTAAGAAATGTAAGTACTGTAGTATAGAAGAAAAAGCATGGTTAAAAAAGCATGACGAGAAAAATGAATGTGCTTTTTTTATTCTTGCATAGGGGACTGACTGGATTAAGGATCTTAGATTGAATTGGTAACAAGTTTTAAGAGCAAGTAAATGAAAAAGAATATTGAACATTATGAGGCTTTTTTCTATCAAATAAATATTTGCTTAGTAGCAATTCTGCGGCTGGTCTTCATGTTTCCATGTAAACAATCTGATTAGGAGAAACTGTCTGTCTGGTTCTCGTGTCTCTATGGAGACAGTCTGATAAAGAGCAATTGTCTACAGTTTGGTGGAGAGTGATTGGCTGAAGAAAAAGAAAAATGAAAAGAGAAATTGGCTAGGACATAATGTTCTCTGAAACCATTCAGGGTTTTTTTCCAGCTGGGAGAGCTATAATGCTAAGACAAAACAGTTGGCACTTATTAGAAGCACAGGCTGCACCATGCGTATTAGCATGCATAACCTTTCTTTTAAGTTAACTCAAGTCTGCGAGTGTGGTTGTCAGTTTTGTCCTTTTGTTCCTATTAAGAGGGTAAAACTTCAATATTTCAAGGTGTTCATAGTTTTGTCTGTTCGTATTAAGTTAATAGGTTTTAGGAGGTATTGAGGTGTTTTGTTTTTTGTTTGAGGGCTTTCAATAAAACAACATTTTGGTAAGATGTGACATAGGCTCATAATGGATATGACAAGAAACAACTGTATAAAAGTTCAACCTGCCAAATGGTGTAACGCAAAAGCTGGAATTAGACATTTAACAAAAATGGTCTTATACATAAAAGGTGAGAATAACAACTTTTTAATGCAATAATGCTTTCTGTAATATCTTTAAATGTCAATGGTCTCACAGATAAATACAAAAAAGAAAGAGCAGTGAACTATATTAAAAGTGTAGAGTGCAAATAGATACGTTACAAGAGACGCACTTAGAAAGAACTGAACATGTGTATTTGATAAAGAAAGGTTTTCAGAATGGTTGTTGAGCAGAATACCTGGGACAAAGGAAAAGAGGAGTACTTATATTAATTGCAAGAGGCGTTCCAATAGTTATATAAGAGGATAAAAAAGAGATTATAATGGCAGATTTGTAGTGCTAAGGGTTTACTGGCAGGGGAGGAGGATTACACTGGCATGTATTTGTATCCCTGCTAAAACAGAGCTTAAGAAAATTATGTGGGGAATAATCAAATCTGAAGTAGTTAACTTCATTTGATCAGCAACCTGTGGGTATGGACCCGGAAGACATATCTGGGGAGCCCAGAAGGGAAGGTACAACAAAGAAGGGTAGATTTTTGAAGAAATTTATGAAAATATTTGGCATGAAAGATGTGAGTTTAGTAATGGGAGTTCGGAGTGAATTTACATATTATTCCCCAAGATATAAAAACTGGGCTAGGCTGGACAGAATTTACATTTCACAAGAACATGTGCATTTAATTGAAAGTCTTGATGTGCACCAAATAACTATTTCAGATCATACACCAGTAATAACTAAAGTAAAAACTCATGATGATGAAATAAAAATGAGACACTGGTGCTTTTCCACCTATCTGTTGAAAAGAGAGAAATTTAAGGAATGGGTAGTGGAGATTATTCAGGAGCTAATAGAAAGGAAAGAAATTTCTTCTGAAAGTATAGTTAGGGAACGGGATAAAATTACAGTGGAGTAAAATCGGGTGGAAATAAAAGAAAGAGAGCTATGGTTAAGAAGTAAAAAGAATTATTTAAAGGGACTGACAAATGTTAAAGTATTGCAGAACAGGGAGTCTCTCACAGAATAAGAGGATCAACTGCAGAATGCTAAGAAGAAAATAAGGGATTACTTTGATAATATACACAAGTTTAGAAAGATTGCTGTTAAGCAACTGATAACACTAGAGCACAAAAACATTTAACACAATTCAGGCAACAGAAAGTAGAAGGGGCTGTCATCAAGCTTAGAGAGCCTATAACAAGGAAGGTAACAATAGATCCTGTAAAGGTATTAGAAAAATTTTGGAAATTCTACGACAGCCTGTACAAAGCTGAGAAATAGGGAAATGTGGTATCAGAACAAGTAAGGGGGTACAAGGGCATACCCTCTGTGTCTTTTGGCAGTGATGGCCTGGATGCTGGCTGTACAGCACATTCTGATTCTTCAGTCCTCCTACATTATGTCAGAGTAAAACATAGCAACAGGCAGAGTAAGCTGATCCTGGACAGACCTTCACAAATGGAAGCTACATGTAGAGATCTTCTGGGACTTGATCCAGATGTGGGGAGCACCTCAAGTGGATCTGTTTGACTCGTTTCAATACAGGCAACTGAAAAAATTCTGTTCAAGACATTCTTGCAGCCATGCATGGAAGATGAACACTATCATTTCTATGGTTGGCAATGTTCATGTATGCATTTCCACCCTTTGCAATGATATTCAAGGTACTTCTGAAGATTCAGATAGACTTACAAAGATCAACGGGCAGAACACTTTTGGGCCTGGGAAAGTTAGTTCTCCCTTTTAATAGAATTGGCCAAGTGCAATTACCAGAAGTTTCCACTCAGACTGGATCTGCTGACACGCATAAGGGGCAAATGTTACACCCCAACTTCAAGCAATTGCAACTGACAGCTTGGATGATACTGTTTGATGTTTCTTAGGCACTTTTTCCATGAGGATGTGCAGCAGTTATTTAAGAAGGTAAGAAAACCTGCAACTAGAAAATCTTATGTTTATAAGTGGAAGAGGTTTTCTAGCTGGTGCCCAGCCAGTATAACAGAGGTCCTGAAAGGGTTTCAATCCATCTAGTTTAGAAATTTGTGTAACCTTGTGAAGTGCAGTTAATATCCCACCAGAGTGCCACCAATAAGTGATGTCCCCCCACTTAAAACCCAGGTCTGTAATTAAGGAGCCTTAATCCTCAACAACTGACACCAGTGTGGGAGTGTCATGGAAAATACCATAGCACAGAGCACACAAGCATAAAATTCCACAATTTCCCTTAAGAGCACATCAGGAACATCATCTGCTTCCTGGGACTGGACTATATACCTCACTTATTATACACTCCAGAGCAATGTCTTCCAATTTAAGACCTCTGATTTGCGCTCAAATTAAATTCAAATTTCACGCACAAACAATTATGGGAAACCTGACACAGATTTCCAGCTGTGTCCCTTCCCCAATGCAAATGGTAAACTATGCTATCAGAGTCTACAGATCTACATGCCCTTCAAAGAATGATCAGTTATTAAAAATTAAGCATCAGAACAAAATATAGCTATGACCAGAAGCAGCCAGGCAGTCAAGGTGACCTGGGGAGTATCAAACAAGTACAAGCACTCTCTAAACTCTTAAGAATACAGTGACTGTCCAGCCACAATGTACAGTAATGCAAAACATTTAATAATAAGTAAAATTATTACAAGAATGTAAATCAATAATTTTCAATAAACACCAAAATTCAATCACCAGAAATGTAAAATTAAACTGGATACAAGTCTGTTATTTTAAAAAAGCTCTATCTAAATAACTATACTTTCTTAGTCTAACTAGAGAATACTGTCCCTGATCTAATCTGAAACATAAGGCAAAAGCAGGCTTACAGTTCTTTGTGAGTCCTTTTTCTTGGTATCTACTGCACAGCGCACTGTAAGTGACTGTAACTCTCAACTAACTGCTCAGCAACTGACTTTAGCACTCTCTTTTATACCTCAGGTTAACAATCTCAATTGTCTTATTTTAAAAATAACAGCTGTTTGAAAAAGTTATTTTTCTTGTCAATCAGCTGTTCAAGTAATCACATAGCAACCAGGAACACACTGACATCTACTGATTAGCTGATTCTCCACAGGCAATTTGTACTTTAGAATCTCCCTCATAAACATTTGCAATTAGAAATGTATCAAAAACACTGGCAGATTCTTTAAACATTTTGTATAAACAGGCAAATACTCAGCACTTCATAAACTTATTTACATTTTCACAATTAGACATGCTGGCATACAAGTTAATCTGAGAATGTACAGAAATCTCCTGCCATGCATGCTAACACAGATGACAGTGTTTTCATTTTCTTCACAGAGCTATTTAAAGATGGTTTGTCATATGCTACTGTCAAAGAACATATAGCAGTAGTCATCTCAGATTATCTTCCCATGGATCCCCCTCATTCATCTCTTTAAGTGGTTGTACAGTTTATGAAAGGAGTGTTGCATGTGAGACTCAAAAGCAAATTCTTCTTCCTTGGGATCTCAACTTTGTTCTTGAAAAGTTGACCTTACCTCATTTTGAACCTGCCTCTTAGGCTGATTTATGGTTCATTACTTGGAAGACTCCGTATAGTCATCGCTCTAACATCTGCTAGGTGAGTCTCTGAGCTGCAAGCTCTCATGGTGGGCCTACCCTGCCTGACTATTCACAATGACATGGTTGTGTTATTAACTAGTCCATCATTCATGCCTAAAGTAATTTCTGAATTTACCTTGAATCAAGCCATCAATCTCCCAATATTCTATCCTGATCCAAAAAGTAAGGGAGAAATGTTTATACATGTCTTGGATGCTCATATACAACTCGGGTACTACTTACAAATAAACTTGTGCCCCGATGAAATACTTTAATCTGTTTGCTTAGCCTGGAAAGAGCTTAGAGCTGTTGTGGTCCAATTTGTGATACTATGTGGTCCTATAAAAACTTGGGTGCCCAACAGTTATATTTTGGTCAGTCAGGAATGGAGAGGAAAGTTCAGATCTTCACATGAGTTGTCATACTGAAAGCGAAGGCCAAAAACAACTTTTAAGAATCTTTGAAGTTGCACTTTTCCTAACTGTTGTGTAACTTCATAGCTGGTATGTATAAGTTGAAGTTGTGTGGAATCCCGACAAATTGGGGGTGTAGGTACTTGCTTCCCTGCCAGAAAGACTTTTGTGGTGATTGTCAACAGTGTTTTTTTAATGAACAGCTTTTGATTTAAAGCTGTTATGTGACTTGGCATGAATCGCGATCATTAAAACACTTAAAAACAAATCGAAGGAGCAAGTATTTCAGGTTAATAAATGTAACTTTGCAGGGTTAATGGGTGCAATGTCGACTTGACCAAGTAAATGATAAGTTTATAGATTCATACATACATGCATACATACAAATATTTCAAGCTCTGGCATTAATGCCCTTCCAGTTTGCCAATATACCAAAACACTTGTTCCCATAAGTGTTCAGGCTGTTTATGAAAATATCTAAACTAGTACTTGCTTTAATGTAATTTGGTAGTATGTTTCATGCATCAGCTACTCTGTCAGAGAACAAATTAGTACACTTTTCTTTCCTATATAATCTTCTACATAGGTCATCTGATGATTCTGTAGTACTTTTTGATAACCCCAAAATTACCTGAGGTAGTTGTTTCTAAATGCCCTATATACCTGAATCAGATCTCCTCTTAGATTTCTGTAAGAGACACTGTACAAGTTCAGATATTTTAGTCTTTCATAATAACTTAAATTTTCACATCTATGGATGTCCTAGGAATATTTCCGCTGTACTCTTTCCAGTTTACTCATGCTTGTTTTCTCACGGGGTTTCCATCTTGTTATTCCATACTTAAGTTTGGGTCTAATGTAACTAACAAACAATGACTTCATCATTTTTGATTTCCTAGACTTTATAAATCTTTTAATGCAACCTATAGTTCTATAACTGTCATTAACCAATTGGTTGATATGAATAGAAAAACTCGTAGCTGAATCTACCCATATACTCAGGTCCTTAAATGAGTCTACAGTTTCAATCACTGCGTGTTGTATTAAATATTCACCTTTCAATTTATGTCTCCCAAATCTCATATGCTTACTTTTTTATGTATTTATCAGCATATTATTCTTCTGTGCCCAAATGGCCAATTTAGTCAGGTTATTTTGCAGACATTGCTGATCTGTAACACACGTAATCAGTTTACCCAATTTCAGGTCGTGTGCATAAAGACTGTAGAACACCTCAGATGATAAAGTTAGGTCCGAAAGATGCAGCTTAAACAAGTAAGCCCCTAGGACAGAGCCCTGTGGGACACCCTGACTGTAACCAAGGATTTCACCTGTCCAGTTCATCTGTCCAGTTGCTGTATGATACTTGCTATGTCCTGTTTGTAAGCCATGCAACTATCCATCTTATCAAGAGTACATCAGTACCCAGTTGTACTAAATTACTGATCAGTGTGTTGTGTATGACCCTGTCAAATGCTGAAGTTATATCTGCATAAATTACATCAGAGCACAACTTTTCATTCATAGCTATTATTATATTGTTATAGAACATCATGTTACAGGTGGTAGTAGATCTATGCATGCTGATAATATGGTTTCAAGTCCCAACCTATCGAGTTCTGACAATGACTTATCCAATATTACCTTCTCCATTATTTTTCCACAACATGAAATTAGACTTAAGGGTCTATATGACTCTAGGTTTGTCCTACTCCCCTTTCCCTTAAAGACAGGTTTAATAAGCTAATGTCTCCAATCTTGAGCAATCTCCCCTATTTATATGACCTAGTGAATAATACATATAATGGTACTGTAAGTTCTTGCTGAAGTCAGGTCATTATTGGTTCCATCTTCTCCCTGTGCTTTGTTTGGATCCAGTTTGTGCAGTTCTTTTTCAATATAATCTAATTTGATTCCACTATCTGTGGTTAGCTGGAGGTCACTAGCACAACTTTTCACCCCTTTTGTGGAGCCAAACTGTTTTGCATAAGATGTTCTAAATATATCTATAATTTGTTGTCTCAGAATAAATTTTAGACTTTTTACACAGTTTATCAGTTTGTGTGTCTTCATTCCTGCCACAATTTATGTATCTGTAAAAAGGTTTCCTGTTGTGCTCAATATCTTTATATAACTTTTCTTCAAAATTTTCTTGATCTCGTCTCACACTATGCTTAATCTGTTTGTCCAGCTTGTTTATTTCAGTTTTCAAAGTTGTAGTTCAACCTGTCTTCCATTTCTTATATTTTTTATCTCTACCTTAATCAGATAATATATCCCCCTGATGTATGCCTAGATACTGATGTTAAAGATTTGTTTTGATTTTTTGCACTCATTTTCTCTTTCAAAATTTTCTGCATTCCATCTGCAGTTTTTCCACTGCACACCTCTCTCCAGTTAGGTTTAAATAGTGACCATTTAGATCCTGATGTTAAACATTTTTTTGATTTTTTGCACTCATTTTCTCTCTCAAAATTTTCTGCATTCCATCTGCAGTTTTCCCACTGAACACTTCTTTCCAGTTAGGTTTAAATAGTGACCATTTTGCTTTCATATAATCTGTAATTAGCCTTCTGTGCATTGGTTTAGATTTCAGTTTGGCAGAATTGTCTAGCAGCAATTTAACCTTTATAGCCCTATGATCACTGCACATCAATGGTGGTAAAACTTGACTGGAAGTTACAGTAATTTCTCTGGAACACAAAGAATGTCCAGTATGTTTCATCCCCTGGTAGGTTTTTTTTTACAATCTGAAGCAATTGGTGTCCCTTAGTATATGCTGTGAATAATTCCCTTGCTAACACTGTTGAATCAATATTGTTCCAGTCTGTTTCTGGTAAATTTAAGTCCCCAGCTAACATTCTTCCCTCCTGTGTTTCATGCAAGGAATTTATGAATTCCTCTAGGTCATCCGCATTTGTGGTCTATACACTCCAACAATTGTTATATGTTCCAGGGTTGTCCTTAGTTACACAGAATGTAGTCTTGATGTTATCTCTGAACATGTGATAATCACAGGTCTCATAACTATCTTTAATCCCTATCATAAAACCTTCACCTGATTTTTTATTAGAATGTCTGTTACAGTAAAAACATTTATTTATACCCTGGCAGAACTGGTTTCCAGTCACTGTTCTTTAACCATGTTTCACAAACAGTAACAACATCAATCTTGTGAGAATGTTGCAAATTTTCCAATAAGAAATTTTATTATTAATGCTCCTAGTGTTAACAGTCGTCAGAGATGCATCAAATCTTGCTAACTGCGAACTGTTAAATTTTCGACCTGGCAGAAATGCTGCCTAGTGTTTGTCAAACATTGCAAAATATCTGCTTCAAAAATTCTCTTCCCTGATCTGGATAAATACACACCATCCTGTCTGAACACGTGTACCCAAAACTAGGCTTGGATGCTCTACACATTTCCTTTTTTTAAAATGGGACATTTTTTTCCATGTAGGTATTTACCCCAAAATTTTTTTTTTATTTACAGTGACCTGATTATCCTTTCTATAGGTGATTTGTGAAAAATGCGTCCTAACACCAGTGCCAGCTATTCTATCTAAGTGGACTGTCATTTCCCTACTAACAGTCAAAGAATGCTTGCGGATGACATCATTTGTACCAACGCAAATAAAAACTGATCCATACTTCCATACATTAAAGCGTTGGGTTTGCCTTACATTTTCTATTTTTGCTCCTGGCAAGCATAGCACTATTCAATGCTCATTATCTTCTCTCCAGATGTAAGTATCATTTCCTCTGACTGAATCTCCAATTACGAGAATATCTTTGCTGGCCAGCTCTGAAGAATCTTCAGCTTGTAATACAGTAATATCTGCTCTGTCAATTGTTACAAAGGATAGATCTTCATTACCATTAGTCTTATTAATCCTACTGTTTTCACTGTGTATTAAATTCTCATCCAGCTGGTATTGTAAATCCAAAGCTTGAGCCATGTAGTCAGTATCTGTCTTTCTCTCCTTTTTTCTTACAGTAATGTTCTTCATTCCTTCCACATTCAGTTTTGATTTCTTCCTTTTTTGCCTGCCTCTTGCCTCTTTTTTCCTTCCTTCTCTTTTGGAAAAATGGTGGCTTTTTCTGTAGCCTGAAGGTTTTGTGATGAAAAAATATTATTCCTCGTATCCTGTGTGTTATATAACAAAGCAGTGTCCTTATTAGTATGTATTCTCTTTCCTTTACAGTCATTAATTGGTTTCTTTTTCTTATTTGTTGTGAACGTCTTCCTTTCTTTCTTTTTTGTTTCCTTCTAAACAAACCAGATCCTGAGGTTGCTGAATACTTGCATCCAGAATTCCAAAGTTGTCAGAGGCATTGTCTTGTTTCTTAGGGGTTGAATGATCTTTGCAGACAATAGATACATCGTTTCCTAAAAGTGTTTTCTATTTGTTCTTTGCCTAACATTATTTATTTCACCAGTCCAGTCATTAATATATGAAACAGTTCTCCAAACCATGCCAGTTGCACAAGTGCAATCATCATCATTAACTCTAAATTTACTTCTAACAGTAGTAAGCAAATCATTCAACTTTTGACATGAGGAGCACAGATCACCAGAATTATAAGCTGTTACCTTTAAATATGCATAGCATTTACTACATTGTACAAGCTCTCTCCAAGACTGGAACAACACAGTCAAGAGGAGAAGGTAAAAACTCACAGCACCCCACTCACTTCCTATAGTCCTACTAAACCAACACCTCCAAAACCCACACATAGAAACACCAAGACATATACGGAGGCTCTGAATAAAAATCTAAATCTGCCTAGGCAACAGAGACCTCCAAAGCAGACACAAGCAACCTCCTCCCACTAACACATCCCAAAAAACACATAGCCCACAAACTCCGTGTGCCACACAACCACAGCCCATAAGGCAAAACAACATACCCAACACACTAGTCATAGATGACTCTATAGCCAGGCACAATGACGTCCCACTCACCAGGCTGGACAAAGAGAAGGTTACTGTCAGCTGCTTGTCGGGTGCCAGAATCCGCCACATAACGCATGCACTCAGGTCACTACAAAGCAAGTACAAATATGACTCTGTCATTGTCCATGTTGTTGTGAATGACCTGAGATGTACCTCCCTGGACTACATGCAGAGAGACATGGAAGAGTTCTCCGATCTTGTAGCCCAGGCAGATATGACCCTAGCCCTGAGTAGCCACATGCCTTCACCAAGAATGATACCACAATACAAGGATAAAATGATCAACATCAACAATTGGCTAAGCTTCTGGTGTAATTCAAAGGGGATCCAGTATCTATCTGCTTGGGATGACATGCTTGACAAGCCACAATGCTTTGCCAAAGATGGCCTGCACCTGTCACCCCTAGGATTTGGGATATTGGCCAAGGCTCTTGTCGCTCCCATAGTGCCTTTTGTAGACAAGGCTCAAAAGACGAACTCGCCACCATAAGAAATACAAGTGACAGAAAACTGAGGGCAATGCTAGAAGTCTAAACCTCAAAATGCACTCACTCGAGGCACTCCTCAAAATGGGGAACATCGATATCTGTGCAGTGACTGAGACCTGGTTCAAGGCTCCCGAGAGCACCCTAACACTACTAGGCTATAATTCATACCACACGTTTCAGCCACAAAACCCAGACCGAAACACTAAGGGCGGAGGTGTGTCCATATTCATCAAGAATAGCCACACCTCCAGGCTAGTTGCACAACACAATGCCTCTGAGATCATCCAAGTGCAATTAACTGTGGGCAAAAATGCATTCCAAATTGTAGTTTCGTATAGATCCGCCACCATGACCCAGGAACCACACTCCTTGTTCCTGGAGATATTGGAAAAGATGAGGATCCAACCAAATACCCTAATGGGTGATTTCAATTACCCTAACATAAACTGGGAAAACTACTCTTGTACTAATCCCCTTGCTCAACAATTCCTGGAATTTATAAACTCTTAATGCCCTGGATCAACTTGTCAACACCCCCACCAGGAGCAACAGTATTCTGGACCTGGTCATTACCAACATAGGTGACCGGTGCTCAATGCCCGAGATCAACTCCTCGCTGGTTAGATCAGACCATAAACTAATCACCCTAGATATCCACATCCCGACCCCACCCCCACACAAGGAAACCATCATAAAAAATTTCTCCAAAGCGAACTTCATGCTACTCAAAACAGAGGTGGCTAGATTCGCGACACCCCTGCAGATGGATAATACAGTCGCGACTGCTGAATCCTACACAAATGCACTCTACAAGCACCTGCATGAGGACATGGATCGTGCTATCCCTAACAAACACAAGATGCTGTCCTCCAAAAAAAGGAAGCCAATCTGGTGGTCCCCTGCCATTAACAAACTCTACAACAGAAGGAAGAAACTGTTGCAAAAGAGAGTAAAAACCCATGAATGGAGGAGCTCCCTGACGGGCCTCAGTAAGAAACTAAGATCCCTCATAAAATCCTCCAAAGCAAATTTTGAAAGAAAAATTGCAATGGAGTCCAAAGACAACAACAAGGCATTCTTTAGCTATGTCAAGAATCTCCATGGCAACACCCAGATCTGTGCTGAGCTACAGCAGAATGGCACAAAATATACAGAGCCAAATGATATTGACAAAATCTTGGCAGATAGGTTCAGTGCTAACTTTACTCCCCTCTCACCCCCCCAAAGGGCCTTTAACTATACCAAATGATTGTAGAGCCTTGTTTTTTCACAAACACACAGGTAAAAAATGGCACTCTCTAAAGCCAAAAACACAGCGTCCATGGAACCGGACGACATCCCAGGATGCGTCTTACACGAACTCCAAAATGAACTAGCCCCCCACCTAAACTCCATGTTCATTCACAGCCTCACCACAGGCTATGTGCCTACTGAATGGCACACAGCAACAGTTATCCCACTACACAAAGGAGGAGCCACCACAGACCCTGGGAACTATCGACCTATTAGTCTGACAAGCTTGGTCTGCAAGGCCATGGAGCGTATCACCATGGAACTCATAAACAAAGACATTGGTAACCTCTAAACTTTGAATGCTACCCAATTCGTATTTGTAAAGGGTAAATCATGTCTCCTAAACCTGGTAGACTTTTTTAAACAGTTACCAAGGCCATAGACGAGGGCAAGGTGGTCCACACAGCCTACCTTGGCCTCGCTAAAGCCTTCAATACTATCCCCCATTCAGGAATCCTAGATATACTCACCAACCTTAACATAAACCCTTATGTCACGAGATGGGTGGCCAACTGGCTCACGGACAGAACCCACACAGTGAGAGTTGCAGACTCCAGATCTGACTCCAAACCAGTGACAAGTGGAGTGCCCCAGGGTTCAGTCTTGGGACCTCTCCTGTTCGGTATATACTTCTCTGAAGTGCAAGTGAACACTGAGGATCTATGGCTAACCAAGTTTGCAGATGACTGCAAGCTGGGTGCCATAATCAATTCCCCTGCCGACGTCGACATCCTGCAAAAGGGCTTCACTGAGACAGAAACCTGGTGTCAAAACCATGGCCTCAAGCTAAATGCCAAAAAGTGCATTGTCATCCCCTTTGGTAAAAACACGGTACCCATGAATTACCAAATAGGGAGAAGTTCACTTAATACAGGAAGTGTGATAAGAGACCTTGGAACCCAAGTGGATAGTAACCTCTCCTTTGATAATCACATTGCCACAGTGGTCAGAAAACCTTTCTACGTGGCCTTCCTAATCAAAAAAGGGTTCGCATTTAGAAAAAAGGAAGTCATTGTCCCCCTCTACTCATCACTTATCAGACCTCTCATTGAGTACAATGCCCCGTTTGGGATGTACCACACAAGACACCTACAACAACTGGAGAGGCCCCAAAAGTACCTCACCAAGAGGATTGCTGCCCTCAGAAAGTTGCCCTATGCAGACCGGCTCAAGATACTCCAACTCTACTCGGTTGCATACCGCTTACTCCGAGGAGATCTCTGTCTGACATACAAAGCTATGTCAAACCCAGAATTGATGGACATGCTCCACTTAAAGAAATCCCAATTTCCCTGAGCTACATGCTCTAGGGACCTAAACCTCACCACATCAATAAATAGGACATGCTGGAGAGAGAGATTCTTGACCCAGAGACTTCCACTGCTCTGGAACAAAATTCCCATCTACATCAAGCAGACCTCATCATTAGCACTCTTCAAGAAAAACCTTGATGAGTGAATGGGTAATAGGAATTTCACCCTTGGGATCACGTCTGTGGTTCTGCTCGATAGAGGGGCAGGAATTTAATCTACATGGGTGGCAAAGGCCAAGACACTTTTGGCTAGGCTTACTTATGCCCTCTGGCCGATAGCCTAGTACCTACCTATGAACCTATATTTGTGCATTAACAAATAATTAATAGCATACTTATTTAAGGAATCCATATTCAGCTTCAAGCTAATAAAATATTGTAAAAGAAAAAAATAATCACTAACCACAGAATTCAGAGAGAACTTAAATCAGCTTATAACAAAAAAAATCAAACGAGCAGTATACAACTAAATACTGAAGTAAGTACAGTAAGGTTGTTCTGACATACCAGTTCTGCAAGCCAGACAAAAGTTGTAATTCCTTTACATCGTGCAGTAGCTTCTGCTTACTATCACTCACAGTTGCAATTCTTTTTAACAGTAAAGATTAGTAAATCACAAACCAAGGTAGGATTGTTTAGATATGCTCGGGATTTTCCCCTGCATTCTGTGTGAATTTATAGCTGTTTAGGCCCCTTGAGGTGGCTAGAGCTTGCCTGTCTAAAACCTATCCCTTTCTAACAGCCAACATTGAAATTAAAGGTAAAACAACAAAATATGAATCTGAGTAAATCTTTTTAGCAAGCTATATCTTCCGACCTTCAAACAGTGAAAAACAGTAATAAATAAAATACAAATTCAAATAAAACTTTTCTTACCAGTCAACTCCACAGTAGGATTGTTTAGATATGCTCAAGATTCAGAGGCAAGTACTAGTCTAGATGTCCTTACGGGTCATTTTAAGGCTAGTCATTTTCCCTTTTTGTGCTCAGAAAATATATCCCATTTCATTATCAATTGGCCCTACCCATCCTGTGGTTGCTAATTATATATTACACATAATGAGAGTACCTGGGATTATACCATACATAATTTGATGGGACCCATGCTTGGGATAAAACATATGATGATCATACTACTTTGAAAAGAAAAATATTCTGCAATAACCAAAGAGGAATTGTGTGTGTGTATTTATTTATGCATGAATGCTGGCTATATGGTGGTTTTCATTGCAAATTTGTAGAGAAGTGTTCCTTTATGTTAACTTTTCACCTGTCTGACTGCAAAGTGATATTTATGTTAGGTTATTAATGTTATGTCTGTAACTGAAGTTATTCTTTGTAATTGTTCGTACTTTTACTTTTTCTCCTTTGTGAGCTTAGGTTATATCTGAAAAGGGTCAGTTGATCAATCCACTTATCTGGTTATCAAGTAGTTAGATAAGTAGTTATAAATAAATAAGTAAATGTTTTATTAACTAAGTAATGCAAGCACAGAACTATTGCAGTATAACTTAAGCAAATCTCAAAATGAATCAATTTATCTCTGTTTAATCTTTAGAAGAAAGCATGAGTGTAGTGCAGTGTTTTACCTATCTAGATTTGCTTTCCTAAAATGTGTTTGCTGTTCATTTGTTTCTTAAAGGTGATGGAAGGTGAAGGCAGTGATGCAGAAGAAACTGGAGTTTCCAAGAGTGACTTGGAAGCACTCCTGTTTGGAATATGCTACGCTGAAAAGGCAGAAAATTCCAGTCATAGCTCATTAGTACCTTCTTTAACTGGGAAGTGGGTCTGTGCCAGATCTTCTGTCAGTAAGAAGGAAAATCTTAACCAAAACATTACTGAGAAGCTGGAGGTGCTGGCTAATGCATACACACATCAAGGAGACAAGTGGAGAGCACTTGGGTATTCTAAAGCAATTAATGCCCTCAAGAGTCACCCTAAAGCTGTCTCTTCATATGAGGTAAGAGTAGAATTAACACATGTCCTTAGTTATAAAAAGTGGTAGGTGATGTATATAACAAGTGGCAGTTACATAATCTCTTCTGAGTGTTTATTGATATGGTTTGTTGGTGAGGCCAGTATCTTTCACAGCACAATGTTTCTATTATTTCTGTGTGATTCCTTCACAGTCTGAGGATGTGTACCTTTTCAGAAGAGGCATTGTCCACTGGGATAGTATGTGTGTATTTTGTACACGTGTATTGCAGTGAATGACATTATTGCTTCATAACAAGACATTCTCCAATTTGGTTATTGGCTAGGGTACCTACTGTTGGGAGCCTGCATGTTCTGCCTGTGTTCATGTGGGTTTCTCAAGGTGCTCCCATTTCTTCTCACTTCCCAAACACAAGCAGTAGATGAGTTGTTGAATTTGAGTTGTCCCTAGATGTGCATGTGATGTGTTTGTATACCAATCTCCTTTCATTCCATACTTTCCTGAGTGGTGTAAGCTATTCAGGGCATCATTGTAAGTTTTGGATGCAACTCATAAGCATGGATCTTCTAAGAATTTAGTGAACTTTTTTTATTATGAACTTCCTACAGGCAAGAAAAACTGTCAGAAGCTTCAAATGAAAATTTAAGGTCATTAATACAACAGATTTTTCAAAAACAGTATATAGATCAAGAAACTTTGATCTGTTTGGAAAAAGAAGCATCTGAAGAAGTATGAAAATGTAAATAACACAACCTAGATATTTTTGAAAAGCGTAAAAAAGAAATATGGACATGGGAAAGAAAGAGATTTGATATGGTGCAACATTTTTGCAAAGACAAAAGCCAAATTAATCAACATAAAGAAGGCAGCCCGAAAGATATTCGAAGATAAATACAGGGAAAAGCATCCAGATATGGAAAATTTCACAATAAATAAAATATCACAAAGAGGGAATGTAGAAATAAGATTAGTAAAGTAGAAGTTAAAAAATAGAAGTTGAAATTATGGAATTACCTGCAAAGTGAAGGATTTGATGTAGAAGGTCTAACACAGGTTACGTCACAGCATGATGGAGCAAGTCCCCAAAGTAAGGAGAAACAGGAAGATCAGAAGACATCTGAAGAAGAAATATGGAGATGGGAAAGAAGATATTTAATATGGTATAATATTTATGCAAAGGAGAAAGCAAAACTAATCAATACAGAAAGAGCAGCACCAAATATATTTGAAGAGAAATACAGGCAAAGGATTCCAGACATGGAAAAACTTTACAATACAAAAAATAAGAAGACAAAGAGGAAAAGGAGATGAGTAATGGAGAAATTAAAGAATTAGAAACTGAGGTCACAAAGTACCTCCAAAGTGAAGGACTTGGTGTAAAAAATCTAATTCAGAAAGTGCCACAACAGGACAGAGAAATGGAACTCCAAATTAAGGGGAAAACAGTGGAATGGGAAGCAATTGGTCAGGTGCCATATGAAGATATTTTGGAGCCTTCCACAGAAAACCAGTATAAACATCAACTTGAAGCTGGACAGCAAGGGAAGGAACAGGAAACTGAAAACTCGAACGCAGTTAATGTTGAGGCGTGATAAGCCAGTGAGTTTCTCATATGACAGAACAATAGATGGCACAGGAAGAAATTGAAGCGAATGTGCCACAGGAAGATGTATTAGAACTTTCTATAGAATGCCCGCAGGAAATGGAAAACAAAAAATATCCACCTTCGGTTTAGAAGAAGCCGAGGTAAAAGAAGAGTTGCTTGACTTAAGAGATAGACATATTAACTTCAATGAAAGAAATAGACTGCAGAAGGTCAGTAAAACCCCAAAGTCAGAAGCTTGATAAAGCAAATGAACACAGTAATTAGGACTGTCCATAGAGATTCATGCAATATAACAAAAGTAAACAGGATATATTACTTTGCAGCTAAATTAATAACTGATAACGTTCTACCACAAGAACACAGGGTAGTGAAGGAGAGAAAGGGGAGAAATCAAATACCATCATAGAAGTATCGAATAGATAAAACCATACAGCAACTACGACAAGAAGAGTCACTATTAGAAGAGTATAGAAGAGGGAACAAATCAGCAAAAATCCTCAAAGATAGATGTGATAAAAGCAGAGTGCAATATTAGGACAGATCAGGATCTATCATGCATTATTGCAAATAAACTAAAAATCTAAGCACAGGTGGAAAAACTTAGAAGATACATAGACAAATATAAAGGAAAAGTACAAAATAAGCAATTTATTGATGACCCAAAAAAGTTTTATAGAGAAATGGAAATAAGGTGAAAGGAATTGAAAGACCATCAAAAAAAGAAGACCTAGATACATTCTGGAGACGTATCTATAAAGATCCTGTGGAACATAAAGATGCTAATTGGATAGAAGAAGCAAACGAAACAATAAGAACTTTAAAGGTACAGGACATGAAATGAGATGAAGTAACAACCAGAGAGATTGAAACAAAGTTAAGAAAAGCCTTTAATTTGGAAAACCCCAGGCCCAGATGCAGTACCTAACTTCTGGTTAAAAGTATTAACATCTTTGCATGAAGATTTAACCATGAGTAAGAATTATTTATATGCACATCCCAAACAGACACCAACCTGGCTAACAGGAAAAACAATGCTCCTACTTGAGAGTGAACCTGCAAATGACCCTAAAAATTATAGACTGGAACTTGCCTTCTGACGATGTACAAACTATACACTGGAATTGATGCCGACCGAATTATAGTCATTTAGAAGAAAACTCAATTATGACAACAGAACAAAAGGGCAATAAAAGAAAGTCATATGGAACAAAAGATCATTTGTTGTTAAATAAAATCATAGTAGAGAACTGTAAAAAGGGGAATAATTTGAGTATGGCCTGGATTGACTACAAAAAAGCATTTGATAGTATCCCACATTCATGGATAAGAGTGCTTAAAAATGTATCAGATACACCTGACACTGATCGTTTACATTACAGTGACCATGAAACTGTGGCAGACCACTTTGCAATTAAGCCATGATAAAGGAAAACTAATTATTCCAGGGATAAAAATCCAAAGGGGGATATTCCAGGGTGACTCTCTGTCACAGCTACTATTCTGCCTTGCCCTTAATCCATTAATCTGCCTACTTAACAGCTTAGGTCATGACTATAATTTGGCACCTAGAAAACAAAGTGCAAAGACTTCTCATCTTCTCTTTGTCGCTGATTTGAAACTGTATAGCTCATCAGATGAGGAACTGAAAGCACAACTGCAAGTTTTCAAAACTTTTTCAGATGATATAAGAATGTCATTTGGTCTTGATAAATGTGCAAAAGCAACCTTTAAAGCAGGAAAACTGCATCATGGGACAAGAATGTGATATGAAAGAACTTGATCAAAATTGAGTGTATAAATATGTGGGAATTGATGAAGGATCAACAATAAACCATGAACAAATGCGAATAAAACGTAGGAGAATTTCAGAAGACTTAAATTAATCTGAAAATAGCGTTGACATCTAGGAACACAATCCAAGCTATAAACCAATTTGCTCTTCCTGTCCTTAGTTTTGGAGTGACTGACTGGATCCAAAACGTGCTGGATAGATTAGACAGGAAAACAAGAAGGATGCTTCATGCTCACCAAATGATTTAATAATCAGTGCATACCAAGATTATATATTCCCTGTTTTGAAGGAAGGATGGGTCTCCTTGAAATTGATAACATGTATAGATTTGCAGTTGTGGGATTGCACGCATATCTGCTGACCTCACAAGACCCAAATGTAGTGAAAGTTTTGAAACATGAGTAGAACAAATCTAAGATGACTTCCCTGCTTAGGCTAGCAGAAGCATATTGGCGTCAAGCACGAATGGAAATCAAACCAGAAGTAGATAAAAAATCAGGCAGCAACTGAATGTGCCAAAAAACAAAAGAAAATAAAGAAGGTGAAGGACAAGATGAGAAGGCAAGAAATGTGGAAAAAGCATAAATATAGTTGCAAGTGTAGAAAACTTCTGGAAGAACCTCCTGTTGATCAGGAATGAATGCAGAAATGGTTAAGGAGAGGTGAATTTAAACCAAGAGATGAAAGGTTAATATTGGCGGCCCAAGACAGTGGGCTACGTACACGTTTGTTTACAAAGTCCATTGTACATGTGGGAGAAATAGACAAATGTAGGTTTTGTAAAACAGAATTGGAAACAGTTGCACACCTCGTTGCTAGTTGCGACATACTATTGGCAGAAGGATTATATACTGAGAGATGTAATGTGGCGAGACTGTTTCACTGAGGATTGTGCAAACATTATGGTACTGAAGTGGCTGCAAAACACTGGAAATATGAGCCACAAAGCATCATAGAAAATGATGGTCTACATCACATGGGATCGCCCATTGACAACAGTTCAAAAGATAGATGCTAGAAAACCAGATATAGTGATCCAGGAAAAGAAGACAAAAAGTAGCATTGATCATTGAATTTGCAACACCCAGTGACTACAGTGTCCTGTGTACAGAGAGACACAAAGTCATAAAATATCAGGATTTGCAAGGAGAAACGAGAGCAATGTGGAAGAAAGATACCCAGATAGTTCTAATAGTAGTAGGAACAACAGGTCTTTTGAAAAAGAGTCTACAATCCTATTTAAATGTGCTATCAATACATGTAACTCCATACGAATTGCAGAAGGAGTTATTACTGGGCACATTGCGGGTGCTGCGATGAGCACTTTTGGCTGACATCAAAGAGCGAAACAATACTGATTTCCTGAACTTAAATCATACTTTGACTTAGGCATATGGGGTCCATTCCTGTCATAGAATTAGAAAACGAAAAGATATGGAGAAATTAAAAAAGGAACTAACATATTTGGCTCTTATGTATAGCAGTGTTTCATAGGGATTTGTTGTTAAAATGTGGCACTATGCTTAGTTTCTAACTAATGGTATATAACTTCTGAAAAAAAAGCCTGCTAGAACTGATGCTGATAATATATGTGCATTATGTCCTTATTTTGACAAATACAGCACTCCTACATATTTCACAGGAAGAAAAAAAATGTGTGTGTGTGTGTGTGTGTGTGTGTGTGTGTGTGTGTGTGTGTGTGTGTGTATGGGTCTACCTGAAAACACCGAAAGTCCACAACGCTGACAACAAGAACACCGACAACGGAAGATCAACAACGGAGAAGACCAAAAGTTGAGAATCCCGACTCTGAGAACACCGACATGTTAAGGTAAGTGTGCAATAGGGACAGACGTTAGGATCAGGGTGTAGGTAAGGTAAGTGTGTGATAGTGACTGATGTTAGGGTAGGGTGTGGGTCAGGTAAGTGTGCGATAGTGACGGACCTTAGGTTTAGGGGCGGATTAAGTGAGTTAGGGTTAGGGTGCAGGTAAGGTAAGTGTGCAGTAGTGACTGACTTGAAGCTTAGGGGTGGATTAAGTGAGTTAGGGTTAGGGTGCGGGTAAGGTAAGTGTGTGATAGTGACAGACCTAAGGGTTAGTGGCGGATTAAGTGAGTTAGGGTGCGGGTAAGGTAAGTGTGCAATAGTGACGGACCTTAGGGTTAGGGTTAAGGTTAGTGCATAGATAGTTGTGTATGTAAGGTTTAGTGAAGGTTTGTAAGGTTTTTGGTGTGCTTGTGTTGTGTGTGTGTTTTTTGGGAAAGGTATTTGTTTTGTTGATTGTCGGGATTGTGGTTTGTCGGGCATGTGAAGTTTCGTGTTTTTGAACTTACGGTTTTGTCGTGTCGGTTATTTTGTTGTCGGTGCTTTGGCATGTCAGTGTTATCAGGTAGACCCATATATATATATATATATATATATATATATATATATATATATATATATATATATATATATATATATATATATATATATATATTTTTTTTTTCCTTAATTCTAAGTCGTCATTGCTATAATGACATGTTTGTATGTGGCTAAAGCTGTCTGGTCAAATCCAGATGTCTGCTGCACTTGTAGATATGAGGTTTAAATTACAATCTTAGGAGTGTGTGTTGTAGCTGGACCCCCTGAAAATGTTGTTGTGAAATCTCAGAGGAACAGATATAACCTTTAAAGCAGGCCCAGTGAGGTTTGTTTGGTATGCCTTTACTGCCAGTCTGCCATTTTGCTTTTTTATTCTATTTTCATTGTGGTGCTGTGCTCAACTTCTTCACAGTATGCAGAGTACAGTAATAGCTTAAAACATTCACTAGATTGCTATAGCATCAGAAATGATGGTTCTTCTTATTTTTCTTGATTACAGATTATTACCTTTGCCTGTTTAGGCTTATTTGCAGTAAGTCACATTATGAAAAGAGAAAGTTATGTATATGTTTTCATAGTTGGAACCAGCAACAGCTGAGTGCATTTTATAGCTGTGAGTCATGACACATTATTCTGAGAAATGTGATGTATTACTTCATGCAGTTACAGAAAATGGCCATATTTTTAATTTATTTAAGAAAATGGTCTTTTATTGCTTTGTATCACCAGTTGTTTTATAATAGCCATTTAAGTGTGCTGTTTTTTTTTTTGTTTGTTTTAAGTTTTTCCTCAAAAAATGTATATTGTGTATTTTGCCATATTAACAATTTCAGTTTTGTGTTTGGATTCTATCACTGGTGTTTTCTTATGAAATTAAAAACAGAAATATCTCTTTTCTAGGAAAAATATGCTATGTTGATTTTATATGTGCAAAAGATACAGCAGCGTGAGCACGAACTTCTAAAATAAGTACTTATAAAGAAAAAAAAGCCATCTTGGGGTGAAATAGCTGACAAATCACGGTAGTTATGAAGTAAACGTACCAAAATCGAACTGCAAGGCTGTTTTGTAAAAAAACAAGGCACTTTATTCACAAATGTTAAGCGCTTTCGTCCCAGTGAACAAGCAGAATGGGACTTCATCAGAACAAATAACATAAGTTAATCATTCCTTAGACAGAAACATTCTAATAACATCATTAGGGATCCAGTGCCGTTTTTAAAGGTACAATACAATATCATAGAAAAACAAATAGTAAAATCCAGCAGTGCCAAATATTCATATATTAATATAAATTGAGTATAAAAATTCCTAAGAATTAAAAAATAAACAAATAGACGAATAGAAAAATAATCAAATATTAAAATAAACAAATAGAAAAAACAAACCTCCTTATAAAATACAGGCTCTTTTCTTCAAAAAAAGGAATAATAGCTAATTTCTCATTTAATCCAGGGGGGATAGTGGCATTCAACTTCATTTGGCACTGTGGCTGTCTAATTCCCATATTTTCTTTATTGATTTTATATGTTATTGTAAAAGATGTATATTTGTATATGTCTCTCAGGCATGTACTTATTTGATATTATACTATTTTCCCTAAAAGCTATTGGACTGTGCAAATCAAAGTGAAAGTTAAAGCATATTGAAGCAGTTGAGAGATTTTTGTTATCGGAATGTAGTATGGAATTTGTGCTAGAATGGCCTTTGTAAATTGACCAGGAGCAACTTTTACAAAGCAGTGAACTGCAAGCATATGTGTAGCTTTCAGATGTTCATCATATTGATCACTGCTGCAGTAGCCTTAGATATATGGATTATATCCTGCCAAGGATATAACAGCTGGCCAGCTTCCAAAGCTTCAGGGCACCTTCCATGAGCCCACTTGTCAGGCAAATTTAGCTGAGCTGACTAAAAGACAAATTGGGGTGCAAAGCCCAACAGAGTATGCACCTCTAAGGCTTTCAAGGCTAGATGGATAACCTGTGCTTTCCTTTGCTTGGCAGATAAGTTCCCTTTGAGGGGAAACATCCATTTTCTTAATTTTGTTGATGTTTCATTACTTTCCTCTTCGGGAAAGTTATTTCAAAGCTGAGTGTTGTTTAAGGGTATGTCTTGAGGCTATAATATTCTTTTAAGCAGAGCACTTATTGTTTCTGTCAGTTTAAAAGTGATGTAAATTAATTGAACAAATTTTTTACTACGGAGAAATTGTGTTTATTTTACTTCTGTGGGGCTGGCATGGTGTTTTAAAGTGCTTTTTACTGTGTTTATGTCAAAAAAGTAACTTTTGTGAACTAGTAGTGTTTACCAGCAATTGCTACTTGTCTTCATAGGAAGGAGGTACCATTTTCAGACTGACCATGCAACAGACTACCAGTCCCATGATCTGTCATTCTTCCAGTCACAAAAAAAAAAAAAAAAACAATTAAGCAAACAGCCTTTGCCACCTCAGCAGGCTATCAATTTTTTGTCAGCTGCAAGTGTGTGACTCTTTCTAACTCAGACCATTCATCTTTTACCCCAGATCCCTTTGGTGTTGCACTTACAGCCACTATGGACGAGGGAGTAGCCATGTCCTCTGCAGCTGTTGGGGTCCCCTTAGTGCACAAGAAAGAGCCACTGTTGTTGATCTTGAGAGAGGAAACAGGGAAGGTTTCCATGTTATTTTAGAATGTTGTGCCCATCCCTGGGGAAGAAACTGCTATCATTAGTAACAATGTCCCATTTTTCCCATCAAAAAATAACAGAAAACCAAGCATGTACCTGCTCCTTATTTTCTTTGGATAGGAGTAGTATACTGGGTCTAGCTGAGGGTGTAATTCAGGCAATTGATCCTTCTTGTAAAGTAATCTCTGGTGAAAGAAAGAAGGATTCCTCTTTTCCTGAAGAGATTCAAGATTCTGCATCTGAACAGGAAAATGCAGGAATGGATACAGGATTTTTTTTTCTCAGATGTCTGACTCAAACTCTGAGGACAGTCCAGTTCCTGATTCTCACTGTGGGGGATTCTCTTTCTCTAAGACTATTGTTATAATGTGCCACTGTTTTCAGTGGAAGAACATTGAGGCTTCTTAGTCCCTCAAAAAATACTATGAATTGTTATAGAAGGATTTTCTAGAACCTACACCCATTCCTCCTGTCCTGTCTACTTTGGAGGATGTGTGTGTTAACTATTCATTATTCCCAAACCTGACCAAGCAGCTATAGCCTTAGTTGATCCTAATGCTGCTAAGTACTTAGCTCCAATACTAGTCTTTGTGATAAGGAAGGGAAAATTGATAGGCATGAGGAAAAAGTGTATACTTCTGCAACTTTCATTTTCAGAATTTTAAATTGTCAGGCTCATATGTTAGTTCTGACAAATTGTGAAAGTATAAGGAATTTAATATCTGCAGTTTCTTCTTGTGAGGAAAAAAAATATTCTTTAATTAAAGGAGAACCACTCCCACAGACTGAAAAAAAAACATGTTTATTGGATCATGTCTTGAAGTTTCCTACATTTTAACACCACTTTTGGACTATATATGTATGTATGTATATATATATATATATATATATATATATATATATATATATATATATATCTTCACTTTATAATCTCGAAATACTGAAATCTCGAATTGTAGTATCCCCAGACTATAAAGCTGAATAGTCACAATACCGAAACCGCGAAATTCAAAATCGCGACTTTTAAATAAACCCTTCACCGCACAAACATACACACACCTTCCTTCCCACACTACAACAAATCAACAAAACATGCACATACACAACACAGACACACACCTAACCTACATATAGTGCCACCCCCCGCTACTTATGTCTACTAACTTCCAGGTCACACTAAAAAGGCAGTGACACTAAATCCACCACTACATACTCTATATTCCCCTTGCACAAACACACATCACATACTTACAAACACCACCACTCTCAACAGTTATACACTCACTCTTCCCTACCTACACCTAAAACTTCCCAACACACTCACATACACTCAAACCCCTACCCAAAACCCTTAAAAAAAACACTTACCTGAATCTCCAGACATACCCACACAATGACAGCCAAACCATATCCCACAGCACACCACTCTTTACCAACACAGTAAATCCCATGTAGCACGCCACGACAACCGCGGATTCAACATTCCGAATTTGAGCAAGTGCAGTTTCGCTCAACTGCATTTTCGGCTCGAGATTTCAGTATTTTGATATAGTAAAGTGCTTATATATATGTTTGTAATTTTTTTTTTTTTTTATGTAATTCCAGAGTCTGCCCACATGGAGTCCGGCATCTTGAGTGTTTAATCTATCTCTAGGTATCTCACAATGCAGTGTTTGGCTTAAAAATATTACATCATAGCCCCTAACCTTCTGTCAGTGCATTGATTTTACATGTGTTTTCAGGTATACCAGGCTTTCTTTTAGTCAGTCAAAATTTTATTTTAAGCGCATCACAGTTTTATATGAAAACAAAATGTTTTTATTTTTACGACCTTTGTGGCACAATTATTTAAGAATGTTGCTGCCTTAGGAATGCCTGAAAAAATTAAGTTGGAAGTTTTGCCAAATGATATATTACCAATTAGTAAGTAGTAAGGATTAAAATCTGACCCACTGTAAGTAGGTGAATAGTGCAAGGCAAGAGCACATGGACTTTGTCTCCTGCTATGAGCTATCAATCATGGCAGCAAACAGCTTAAATTACTTTTGCCACTTTGACAAATATGAAGGGGAAGTGTTTAGGAGGAGGGGAGATGAGTTTGAGGATTACAACTCCGGCATAACAAAAAAATGAAAACTGGCCACTTTAGAAAGAAAAAGAAGCAACAGTCACTGAGAATACTGTTCTGATTATCCCTGATTGTCCTTTATGTACTCATTGAAAAGCAGGTTATATGTGAAAACACATGTAAAATGCATTGACAGGAGCTTAGGGGCTATGATATAATATTTTAAAGCCAAACACTACATTATGGGATACTTAGAGGTAAATTAAAAAATCAAGATGTTAGACCTCATGTGGGCAGACTGTGGAATTACATTTAAAAATATAAAAAAAGTATATAGAGTCCAAATTTTTTGTTAACATGTAGGAAATATTAAGACATGATGAAATAAACATGTTTTTCAGTCTGTGGGTGCTGTTTTCCTTTAACTTAGTTTATTCTATTGCACAGGTCACTACCCATTGCTTACAGTATATGTATGACTCAGTTGATGCTTCTTCCAACGCTATGGCCACTGGTACTGTTTTGAAGAGATTTGCGTAGCTGCTTTCTTAAAAACTCCCATTTGGTGTTAAAAATGAGATTTTAAATTCTCCTTTGTGTAGAGATTTAGTGTTTGGCCCCTCTGATGCAGAAGTGATCAAAACATGTGATGAATGGGGCAAGGAATCTCTTAAAGATTTTTCCATCCTTTTCCAAATTATTCAAGGAGGTTTCTGTCTCCTCAACCATTTCTGACAAAAAAGAAAAAAAAAACACAATAAACTGTCTCAACAAAATACAGCTAAACAGACATTTAAGAAGAAATGGCAACAGCTCCAAAAAGAAGTCTCGGACCTTCCAAAACCAAGGACAGCAAATCTGACTATTCAAGAGACCTTGTGACTCCCTCCTATCCTCACCCATTTTATTCTTCCAGAATGTCTGACTCTCCATTTTTCTCTTTGGCAACTGATTATTTCAGATAAATGGGTTCTGAAAATCATTTATCAGGGTTTCAGATTGCAGTGGGAGGAAATTCTTCCTTTCCAGTGGGTCATTCCTCATTCTCCAAATCTGTCTCTTGTTTCCACCAGTTCTTCATTACATGCTGTCCTAAGGAATGATAGGACCAATCCATCTTTTCCAGTTGGGGGAAGAATTTTTATTCAAGGGTGTTCCTAGTGCCAAAGAAACAAAATTATTGGAGACCAGTTCTGGACTTTCTTTCCTAAGCTTGTTTGTGATAAATCCCAAATTCAAAATTGTCATTTCACAACCTATTACCTCTTCTTCCTCTTTCAAGTTTCATGGCAACACTAGACTTAAAAGATGACTATTATTACATCCCTGTTCATCCAGACTTAAGATATTTCATAACGTTATGTGTGCCTGGATCACATATCAGTTTTGTGCTTTACCCTTTGAACTATCCACTTTACCAAGAGTGATCATAAAATGTCTAGCTCCAGTTATGGCTCTTTACAAGCTACAGGGTATCCACATTTTTTATATTTTGATGACTTGCTTATCTTTGCAGAATCTTTTTCAAACTGTCAGGAATCTCTTTCTTGGGTGAGATATTTCTTACATAAGCTGGGATTCCAAGAGGACATTCAAAAGTATGTCTTGATTCCTTCATACAGGATTGTTTCCTGGGATATCAACTGGGCACCTCAGTTCTAAGAACGTTTCTTTCACAGGAAAAATAATCTTTATCTAGATCTATTTCTGAGTTTTTCCACTCAGACTTTGGTCACTGCAAGGGAATAGCTCAGGATTTGGGGTCTCATGGCATCTATGATTTTCATGATACCCCTGGCAAGACTCCACATGAGAAAGATGCAGTGGTAATTGAAATCTCTTTGGTCCCAGCATCAACACCCTGCTGGGGGCTGTCAGAAGAGAAATATTTTGGTGGAGATAACAGATAGTCTTAAATTCAGGTCTTCCCTTCTCTTTCCCTGTTCTAAAGCAGTTATTCACCTCAGACACTTCATACTTTGCCTGGAGAGCAGTTTATTAGGATAAAAGTGCAGGGGTTGCGAGACACCAAGGGCAGATGCAGTTATATAATTATTAAGGAGATGCTTGCCCGGATTAAGGCACTGGACTCTCTGAATCATCTTTAGTCCCTAGGACCTCTTTGATTACAGACAGTACCGCAGTCCTGTGGTACATCAACAAGCTAGGGAGAACCAGGCTATACTCCTTTTGCAGACTAGTCATGTTAGCTTGGGATATAGCTTCACAGCGCAGTCCCGCTCTACAGGCATCCTAAATTCTGTCAGAGCAAAATTGTGTGGCAAACAAACTGAGCAGGACCAGGGCAGACTCTCATAAATGGAAACTAAATCGGGAGTCTTCCAAGATTTGATCCATCTGTAGGGAATTCCTCAGGTAGACCTCCTTTCCTCCTGTCTGAGCAATCAACTGGCAAGATTCTGTTCCAGGGCTCCATGCAAGAAGACCTGGAAGACAGATGCATTTTTTATTCCTTGAACAGGAATGTTCCTGTACTAATATCCAAGGTAGTTCTGAAGATTCAGAAGGAATTCCCCAAGATCATTGCTGTGACTCCCGTCTGGCCCAGGCAACCATGGTTCTCGATTTTTTTTTGGAAATGACCAGGGGCAATTATCACAAGCTTCCTCACAGACTGGGCCTACTCACAAGGGCAGGGGTGTCTTTTACTCCCCAACATCAGTCAACATCAGTTGACTGCCTGGATGATAGGAGCTTAATGTCTTTTAGGCATCTGTTTATTGAGGATGTGCAGCAGGTACTAATGGAAGCAAGAAAGCCTGCTACTAGAAGATCATATATTAGCAAATGGAATTTTTTTTTTAGTTGGTGACTACAACATAGCCAGCACCCATTCAGAGCTAGTTTTCTGGTTCTACAATATTTGTGTGAGTTAGTATCCTATGGCCTTTATTTATCAAGGTTCATTTATCCACCATTTCAGCATGTCTGCCCATAGATCCTCCTCTTTCAATGCAGTATTGTGTCAAAATGCTCTCAGACGGGGTTTTGCATAAGAGGCCACCAAGAAAACAAGTGACCTGTCCTTGGAATCTCCATTTTGTAAAGAAAATAGACACCAAAGGAAATTCTTCATAAGAAACACAATATTGCCTCATGATAGGAAACTCAGCAGGATGAAAAAAAATCATATAATTTATTTCTTCTTCTGGTACCTCGTCCTTTGCAATTCATGGAATAATACACCAATAAAATCACATCATTAATATACTCCAGATACTAATGACCATTGCAATGATTCATTAATTAAATAATTGATTAAATACTTAATTAAGTGAAACTGTTGCAACATGGAAGCCCACAGTGAAAACATCTTAAAGAAAAACTAATAAACATTAATACAAATGAATACATCCCCTAACAGATGCACCCTACACAGCATTGCATTTAGAAAGTAATGTTACTATCCATATTCATACCATTAGGGAATAACGTATAAAAATTAATAATCATCCTACATTCAAGTCTGTTGAGTTCCCTTTTTAAAATTACCAGTGTTGGCTGAAGGTAGTGGCAAAAACTCTGAAAAACAAACTACTGGATGATTCTTCTGGTGATCCTTCTCTGCAAAAGGCCGAGGTACCAGAAGAAATAAATTATATGATTTTTTTCATCCTGGTGTGTTTCCTATCGTGAGGCAATATTGTGTTTCTTATGGATCTTAATTTTGTGTTAGAGAAGCTAGCACTTGCTCAGTTTGAACCAGCTAATCCGTCTGTCTTGAGGTTCTTAACATGAAAAAACAGTTTTTCTGATTACTGTGACCTCTGCAAGCAGAATTTCTTTGAGAACTAAACCTATTTTTATGCCCAAAGTGGTATGAGTTTACTTTAAGCCATTTCCCTATTTTCTTTCCTGAACCTAAAAATAAGGGAGAAAGGATACTCCATACCTTGGAAGCTCACAGACAACTCTGGTTCTATCTTGACAGAACTAAATCTTGCATAACTTTGGATCAATTGTTCATTTCTTGTGACGGTAAGAAGAGACAACATTTATGATGAAAACAGTATATTTCCAAATGGTTGCCTAAGGCTATTAACTTTGGTTATACTCACCATAATAAAACTATTCCAGGCAGAGTTAAGTCGCACTTTACTAGGGCCTTGGCTTCAGGTGTGGCTTTTTGGAAAGGGTTGGATTCAGAAATATTCTAGAAGTTGCTACTTAGTCCTCTGTACATACTTTTACAAAGCACTAAACGCTTGATTTCTTCTCTAGGTCAGGATCAAGCTGTGCTGGGACCATTTTCTAGGGCTCCTGGACTCTTTTTCTTCCACCTCCCAATTGTAGTTAGCTAAGATAATCTATCCATATAGCTAAGGCTACTGCAGCAGGGATCAATATGATGAGCACAATACAGTTGTGTAACTTAACATAACAGTAGCTGTTTGAATGATCACTGCTGCAAGTAGCCACTTTTTCTAATGCCAGGATGTGGGCATTTATTGTTTGTCTCTAGTATATTCCTTTCAGTGCTTAGCCTCCCTGTCTTCTGTCATAAAAGGTCTGAAGAGCTTCATACCCAAACGTGTCTTTTAGTCAGCTTAGCTCGAGCTGCCTGACAGTTTGGGCATGTGGAAGGTGCCCTGAAGCTGTGGAAGCTGGCTGGTTATTATAACCTTGGCAGGATATAACCCATATAGCTAAGGCTACTGCAGTGGTGATCATTTGAATTTCTTCTGTTTTGGCAAGCTTTACCTGCAGAACTGTGCTTTCTCTTAAGAATATAATAAAGAAAATCTATTAAAAATGAAATGCACAGGGTGTGATTTCAGTCCTAAAAGGAGTTTGTGTTTTTGTATAAAAGTGATATTTTCATTCTTTGTATATGTTGAGGCATAACAATAACATTAATTTATTGATTTTTTTAAGATTACGATATTGTTTTTATTAAAATTGTGTATGCAGATGCTTCTTTGTCTTTAAAGGTAGGAGTCCAGCTCATTGGTATATTACAAATTATTATTGCTAACAAAATTCTCTGAAAATAATGTGAATAAGTACTGAGCCATTCTGGAAATACAGGCTTTAAAATAGAAAAAAATTGTATTCTGGGAAATGACCTTGTGAAAATGTTCAGCAGTTAGGGCGTTAAGGGCATGATCAAATGGAAATACAGGAAGGCCTTAGAGAGGTGCCTGGTGTCAAAATGACTTTCTTGTGTTTCAGAAGGAATGTTGCTGTCCCAAGCCTTGGTTTCTTTTTCTCTGAGGCCTTTGAATAAAAAAGTTAAAAACAGTCTTTATCCTGTAAAAGCCTTAGTTGAAGAAAGCAAGAAGTGTGTTTAACATTCCTTATGTTATGAGTCAGCACCCTTCCTCTTCTACAGAATGTTTTCATCACAGATAAATTTTGAAAGATGTTGATAGCCTGTCAGGAGCCTCCGTTAAGTGGAAACTCCACCTTCTCCTATAGTTTAACTCCAGTCTTAGGGTGCTTTTCTTCCTACAATATGATTCCAATACTGTGTAGGTACCTGAAACCGGATTGCACTTTATAAAAATTTCATTTTCTCACTTTGGTATCAAAGGAAGGGAAACACCACCCACTTTTTTAAAACCTTAACTTTTCACATGAGTTGCACAGGAATTTGTCTACATTTGCATGACATACCACAGGCACAGAGAAATCTGTAGTCAGGAGTTCAGGCTGCTGTAAACAAGACCGAGAGATGTGAAACTGGTTTCCATTGTCTGTTGCAGAGAAGAAGAGAACTTATACTGATTCACAGCTGTTTCGTAGCAGTGCTTTTCATAGCAGAACAGAGCAATTAAATCAGTAAGTGGTTCAAAGGCAATTGTCACCTCTTTTGACAAAATTATATAAGCAGCCTCACAGTATTGAAATGCTAAGCTTTAAACTTTAAGTGATGGTTTATACTACTTTGCAGCTGTATAATTCCCTAGTTCCTTAGTATACTGTAAAATATTTGACTTAAACCTTGCCTGTTATATAAATAGGACCTGCTGGAGAGATAGGTATGTATCTCAGAGACGACTGTCTGTGGAATAGACTCCCCATCCATGTGAAGCAGAGTTCCTCCCTAACCCAATCTAACCCAATTCAAGTGCAACTTGGACAACTAGATGGGAAACCGGAAATTCATCCCTGGTTTGGCACCTGTGTCTCTAATGCAAACAGGTAATCTGTAAATGGTTCACCTCCTATGTCCATGCTTACACTTATCAAGGGTATCAGAACTTGTCAGAGATTTGGGATGCATGGACAGGCTTAAAAAGGCCTTTGTGGTCGTTAGCCTAGTAAACACCTATGAACCTATTCAAGAAATAAAAGAAGCAGTCATGTTACAGACAGTATATAAGATGACAGTGACTGACTTTAATCCCATTATATCTCAGTGGAATGGGAATACCACTACTTATGTCTAGTATGACTCATATAAAGCAGACGTGAAGTGGATTATGGGAAAGAGAAAGGCTAGAAGGAAAATATGATCATGTTGATGTCAAGCCCCATTGACAGGAATTTTCCAGAAAACACATTAAAATTCTGTAAGCAGCAGTTTGTGATTTTGAAATGTTAAAATACCTCAGAAAATAGAGACAGAGTGAAAAAAATTATTTTTGTAGTTCTGAGGTGGAGTTTTCCTTTAAACTCTCCTTGATAATGGATATTGAATCCATCACTTCTTTCTCCAGAGCTGTTCAGGCACCTGTTTCTCCAGGCTCTGAGAGACAGTACTCTACTTTGCTAGTCATATTTTTATATTTATTTGCCCATGGGAATTTCAGGTACAGTGCCTGCTGCTGTACAAGTTCTTCACCCTTTACCATAGATCCAGGGTTGTTGTCTTCTTTATTTTTTCCAGCAGATCTTCTTTTTTGTTTGGCAACTGGTTCCATGGTGCCAGTATTTTCAGTGCTGGCTATGGTGCCCTTTGCTTTTGCACCTGTTATTCTGACATTGGCCTTTCTGAAATTGTTGCTTGGACTCCTCTGAGTCAACCCCCCCCCCCATAAAAGACCAAGGAGATGTTTTGATTTAAATTTGCTATCCTGTTGTTTTAACTCCTCCTGCCGCCAAAAAAAGTGTTTAACTTAGCTATAGCATAGTCTGGATACAGGTTTGCTCCATCCAGGGGTGTTTGTTTGGTTTCTGCATTTTTTCCAGGCCATCTTGTGGTGGAGAGGGCCCTTCTGCATCCTAGTGAGAGCAGCGTGCTGACCGGAACCCACCTTGCATAAGGGGATTTGGTTAAGAGCCCAGGAAAATCGGATTGGTTAATTTGAGTGTTTTAAGTTTTTGTTTTGCTTTTTCTGGTATTTAAGCTGCACATTTGCACAGGTTTGCACTTGTTTAAAACAAGCTGAATAGGGCTGGTACTACTATAGCCCTGTGCTGATATACCAGGCTCCTGAGATCCTCAAAAAAACCTAAGTGCTGCTTTTATTACTTCTCTGCCATATTCTGCACTTACATTGTACTT
The DNA here is from genome assembly GCF_019279795.1 of Protopterus annectens. Taxonomy (NCBI): domain Eukaryota; kingdom Metazoa; phylum Chordata; order Ceratodontiformes; family Protopteridae; genus Protopterus; species Protopterus annectens. The sequence goes on from NC_056748.1 coordinate 604,850,917, forward strand.
TACTGTGTTGTTTTTATAATTTTATTTACAAAATGCACTATTTATTGCTGCATAACTGCCAATAAGTACTGTGTGTGCTGTTTTTCTTGTGTTTTAATTTAAATCTAACTGCTGCTTCTGCCCAAAAAAGTGGGTAACTTAGCAATAGCATAGTTCTGATACATGTTTGCTGCATCCATGACTGCTTGTTTGGTTTCTGTTTTTTTTTCCAGGCCCTCTTGTGTTGGAGGAGGCTTTCCGCCACCATTTTGAGAGTAGTGTGCTGACCGGAACCCACCTGGCATAAAGAGATTGGTTAAGACCCCAGGGAAAAGTCAGATTGGTTAATTTGAGTGTTTTAAGTTTTTGTTAATTTTTTTCTGGTATTTAAGCCCTGGGGTTTGCACTTGTTTGCTCGTAGCACACCGCCATACACTGCAGTGAATCTGTGGTAACCGTTGGTAGTGACGCAAAGTTCTCTCCCGTTAAATTTTCCCTTAGCACTTGCGTCTGTCCTTCAGACACAGTGCAGCACTTCTCTGCAGTTTAAGCACTGAACTAATCCCAGCCTCTAGGTGTACACCTAACTCGCACCTTTAAATCACACTTAACTGTGCTCTCTCTCAGATAATCTACCTTCCATCCTCTCTTGATTACTTCTTGTTTCCTCCTGTAGATTCTGAAAAATATGGATTGGCAATTTCCTACAGTTTCTCCAGCTGTCTTGGTTGATATGGACATCCTGTGGCAGTGTAGCAACTGTCTCATGTACACTGACAACCTCCTGCTCTTAGCCCTCAAAAATACAATATGTGAGAGATGCAACTACATTAAGAACCTTAAATCTGTGCTCTCTCACACACAAGTCAGTACATCTGACACAGAGTGAGTTATCAGCATGAACACCTCACCTCTTACAGTCATCAGAACAATACCACTCATTCCTACATATGCAGAGGTCCTCAACAGAAACATACCTAAAGATCAGAAACCTCCCAAGCACAAACACAAGCATGTTTCACAGGGCACTACAAAGCAAAACACATATAAAAACACGCACACCAGTGCTTCACCAGCACAGCCTCTAAGGCCAAACAATAAACCTAACATTTTAATTGTAGGTGACTCAATGGTGAGACATGCAGATGTGCCCCTCACCAGGCTGGTTAAGGTGAAAGTCATGCTGAGTTGCATGTCAGATGCCAGAATCCATTATATCACACATTCGTTTACATCTCTCAATAGTAGGTACTGTTATGACTCTGTCATAGTCCATGTTGGTGTGAACGACTTGAGATGTACCTCCTGCCTCCTTGGACTATATGAAGAGAGACATGAGTATATGTCCCAGGCAGGTATGCCCCGGGCCTCTTACCATCACCTAGAATGATGCCTCAGTACAAACAGAAAATGAATGACTTCAACAATTGGCTTAGTTTCTGGTGTCATTCTAAAGAGATCCAGTACCTGACAGCCTGGGATGACATGACTGATAGGCCTTGATGCTTTGCCAGAGATGGCCTTCACCTGTCCCCCCCTTGGGATTCCAGCTGCTGACTAAGGATCTTGCCACCTCCATAGTACCTTTTTTAGGCAATGTCATGATGACAAAATTGCCAGCATAAAAAAATTCATCAAAATACAAACTAAAGGTCATGCTGCTAAATGCTAGGAGTCTCAACTTGAAACTGCAGTTAGAAGCAGTCCTAACCTTAAAAGATGCAGACATTTGTGCAGTCACGGAGACCTGTTTCAAAGCCGTGGAAATTACCTCAGCCTTACTAGGGTATACCTCCTTCCACAGATTCAGACCTCCAACTGAAGGTGTAAAGACGAAAGGAGGTGGTGTTTCAATATTCATTAAAAATAAGCACACCACCAGACTGGTCAAAAAATATGAAGAACAGGAGGTACTTCAGGTGCAGCTAACTGTTGACAAGACACCTATTCAAGTCATAGCCAGCTATAGGTCCCCTTCCGTGAATCAGGAGACCCACTCTACCTATTAGAATCTACTTGAGTCTATTAAGATACAACCACACACCTTGGTTCTGGATGACTTCAACAACCTTACCATAGACTGGATAAACTGTGTTGAAACCCACTTGCCCAAATATTCCTCAACTTCATCAACTCGAATGCCTTGGACCTGCTGGTTGGCACCCCCACAAGGGGTGAAAACATCCTGGACCTGGTACTGATGAACAGAGGGCCTGCTTGCTGCATCCATATAGTGTGGTCCTCCCTGGTGAGATCCGACCACAAAGTTACCATCATTCCAGTCCCCCCTTCCCCCCAGTAACTAGGCAGAAAAATGTCTCCAAAGCAGATTATAACCTCCTACGGGCTGGCATAAACAGCTTTGTAGCACCTTCCTCTTCTAATGGAACAGAAATCTATGGGGAACTCTACACCAAGTCTCTGTACAAGCACCTGTATAGCTGCATGGATTCAGCAATACCAGATAAGGCCAAAACAAGTTCCTCTAGGAAGAACAAACCTGTCAGGTGCACTTCTGCCATTAACAGACTTTACAATAAGAGGAAGAAACTGCTGTCTAGGAGTAAGAAGGAGCAGGTCCCAGACTGGAAACAATCCCTCCTCAGCTTAAACAAGCAAGTAAGACACATTGTGAAATCCTTCAAAGTGAACTACAAGTCCAAATTAGCTTCCTCAACAAAAGACAGCCATGATGCCTTCCTTAGTTACATCTGCAATCTCAAAGGAAAGGCCCAGATTTGTACTAAATTGTTGGTTAATGTTACCACACACACACACACACACACACACACACACACACACACAAACATCAATGCTGTTGATATAGCAAGCCTGCTGGCAGGTAGATTCAGTGAAAATTTCACCCCCCCCCCCCGAGAGTTAACCAGGACATCCCGAACATCTGTCCCCCACCCCATATTTCTAACAAGCAGGTCATAAACGTCCTCACTAAGGCCAAAAAACACTTCATCTATGGGATCAGATAAGATCCCAGGCTGTATTCTACACAGGATCCAACATGAACTAGCAACACCATTGGGTACCCTGTTCAACCATAGTCTAAGCACAGGCTTCATCCCAACCAAATGGAAGACGACCACCATTATCCCATTACACAAAGATGGTGCCTCCACAGACCCCAGGAACTATAGACCCATTAGCCTGACTAGCCTGATCTGCAAGGCCATGGAACGTATCATCATGGACCTCATAAACAAAGACATTGGTAGTCTCCAAGCACTCAACCCCATCCAGTTTGGATTTGTCAAAGGGAGATCATGTCTGCTGAATCTGGTGGATTTCTTCAAAACTGTCACCAAGGCCCTGGATGAGGGAAAATCTGTGCATACTGCCTACTTGGACTTGGCCAAGACATTTGACACTATATTCCCCACTCAGACATCATTGACAAACTTACCCAGATAAGAGGTATCAACCCTTACCTCATTAGGCGGGTAGCAAACTGGCTTACTGATAGAACCCATGCAGTCAAAGTAGGGGAATCAATCTCCAACAGTAGACCTGCAACCAGTGTTGTAGCACAGGGCTCTATCCTGGCACCCCTGCTGTTTGGAATTTACTTCTCTGAGGTGCAGACAAAAAAATAGAGGTCGGTGGCTGACAAAGTTTGCAGACAGCTGAAAATTGTGGGCTGTCTTAGATTCCCAAATGATGTAAACATCCTACAAGAGAGTTTCACCCTACTGGATGAGTGGTGCCAGAATCATGGCCTCAAACTGTATGCCAAAAAAAATATATCATTATTCATTTTTGCAAGAACAATGTTCCTGCTAGATACCACATCAATTACAATGCCCTAAGCATGCTCAGTGGTAAGAGACTTGGGCACACAGGTTGATAGCAACTTAACGTTTTACCACCATGTCACCACAGTGGTTAAGAAGGACCTTCTGTATGGCCCACCTCATAAGTAAAGTCATTGCATCCAGAAAAAAAGTCATAACCTCCCTGTACTCTTTCCGCATTAGGCCAATAATTGAGTATAACGCCTCTTTTGGTATGCATCTTTCCAAACACCTGCAGCAGCTACAGAGGCTGCAGAGGTCCCTGACTAGGAAGATTCAGGGTGTCAAGCACCTACCCTATGTGGAAAGACTCAAATCTCTATCTCTCTATTCTATGTCATACAGATTGCTCAGAGGCGACCTCTGCCTTTTATTTAAAACTGTCTCTGACCCCGATTTAGTAGAAATGCTGCATATCTGAAAGTCGAACTGTACACGTGCTACTCACGCTAAAGACCTCAACCTAGTAAGCGACATCAATAGAACTTGCTGGTGGGACAAATTTGTTTCCCAGAGGTTACCCCACTTTTGGAATAAGCTCCCTCTCCAGGTTAAATGGAGCACCTTGTTGGCCCTCTGTAAGCACAGTCTGGATGATTTGATGGGTAACCGGAAATTCACCCCTGGGATTCAACCTTTGTCCCTCTTGGACAGGGGCACTAGGTGCTGAATTTTAGTGTGTACTTGAAACAGAGACCCTTGGGAACAAGAGTTGAACTTGGCTAGGCTTGTAAGGGCCCTCTGGCTATTAGCCCAGTAACCTCTTATGATCCTATGATCCATGGCCTGAATTAGATACCCCTATAGGGTATTTGATTATTAGAGAGAGATTTGGTTCTTGCCTCTCTTTTTGAATAATCCCATATTTATGGACTTCATTCAAAATTTTGCAATAGGGGGTTGGTCATTTCTTCCCCAATGAAGCCTACAGAAAGCTTGCAATTTCACCAGATAATGTTCCTGAGCAGTCCCTTCAATGGTAGATGTCTCCCAGGATGCAACCAAAAAAGTTTGAGAAAATCCTGATACAGTGGCCCCCTGTTCCTAAGATGGCAGACCAGTCCTGTCTGACTCCCATTATCCTTCTATCCATAACCATGATAGAAATTGAGGGCTTTTAATAGATTTGTAAATCAGAAATTTGTGTCCACCACCCTGTTCCTCTGGCTGCTTGATGTCTGTATTGTATTTTTAGAGGGACATGGCTGATGAGCTGCATTATGTTTATTTATTTTATTTATTTATTTTACATTTGTTTACCGGGAAAGTCCTATTGGACACAGGTCCATTTTCAGCGGAGGCCCGGGGAGAAAATGCTCCAATAACAATACAATACATAAGAAAAAATGATGCCAAAGACATGTGAGTATATATTGTACAAATACAGGCAAGCATGCATAAGCAAAGACTAACTGTTTTTAATTGTAAGTCATGTCTATATTAAATCATACAAAACTCAACATCTGAGAGTTTCATTTTTTTTTTATTTTTATTTTTTTATTTTTTTACGATGAGTATTAGTTCTTTCAGAACATAACATTGGTTGAACAAGTTGGCCAGTGCTGTGAAGGACTTATCATTGAATAAATAAGTATACTATGGGAGAGAGAGACAAAGACAAAAAGTTGTTCCTTAGCAGAATCCTTACAATAGTGCAGTGGCATGGATTAACCTGGGGAGTAGCGTGAGCAAAAGCCAGTTATGTAAATAGTGGGTTTTGAGGAGTTTTTTATATTGGAGAGTGGAGGCGGTAGAAGTTAACTGGCTTGGGAGTGAATTCCAGATTTTGGCAATGGTGCATGCAAAGAGAGATTTATCAGCATCATTTTTATGCTTGATGACATTTATGAAGTTTTGATTACTAGATCTTAATGCTCTGGTGGTGGTGTAGGGGTGAATTAGATGCTGAAGTGCTGGTTTTTTTTCTGGGAGGTAGAAGAGCTTGTGTGCCATTGAGAGTTGTTTCGGTAGGAGTAGTTGTGGTAACTCAAGCCAGTTACGTTGCTTGAAAGCTAGGCCGTGATGGGATCTATGAGAGGCATTGGTAGCAAACTTGGCAATCTTGTAACAAGATTCCATTTTGTTTAGTTCAGTGTGATGAAGGTTAGTTAAGATAGGGGAGGCATAAAGGAGGATAGATAAGGGATGAGTCCTAGCAATAGCGGCTTTAGTATGTTTAGTCATGAATTGTCAGTTCCTGTAAAGGAGACAGAGTGATTTGTTGACGTTCTTGATTGTTTGGGCTGTGTGTATGTCGAATTTCAGATTATATTCAATTTCAACACCTAGCAGTTTTGTGTGTTGTTGAGGTGATTTGTATATTATCTTTAGATTTAATGATAAAATCATTGTTTAGAGGAGGGGATCTACCAGGCCTGAAGTGAATGAGTTTGTTTTTTTTGGGGATTAAGAATAATTTTGATGTTAGTGAACCATGATTTAGCTAAAGTAAAGTTATTTTGAGTTATGGTTAGTAGCTCATTTTGTGTGGGGGCAACACGTATAATGGTGGTGTCATCTGTGTATTGCACTACTGAGGCAGTGAGTGAAGATGAATCTGTCTGGTTTGTAAAGAGTGAGAGCAAATGACCGAGGATGGACCCTTGGAGGACACCTATGGCTACTGGTAATAGGGGGGACAGTTGGTCTTGCCATAGAACTGCCTGCTGGCTGTTTGATAAGTAGTTGTTGAACCATGATATGGTGGAGGAGCTTATGTTAAGGGTAGATAGTTTCTAGAAGCATACTATGGTTAACCACATCAAAGTCTTTGGATAAGTCTTAAGAATAAGGAGGATATGAATAGTCCTTTGTTTCTATGGTGATTGACAATGTTGGTAAATGAAAGTAGTGCTGTGGTGGTGCCATGTGAAGGTCTGAAGCCATGCTGGGATTTAGATAGTAAGTCATTTTTTAATAGGTACTGCATTAGTTGAGAGTGAACTATTTTAATATTTTTGATACAGGTGAAAGAATTGCAATAGGGTGGTAGTTGGTTAGCTCAAGGGAGTTACCTCCTTTGTGCAGTGGTATACTATGTGATATTTTCCATGAGTGAGGTACCTTGCATTCTGATATTGATCTATTTATGAGAATGGACACAGGATAGGCTGCACCTTCTGCTGTTATCTGAAGGAAATCTACTGGCAGATTGTCAGCTGCCATTGTGGTTGGTTTGAGTTTTTTGAGAAGTTTGGTGATTGTATTAGTAGGTACTGGGTGCAGGGAGAAGCTGGAGAAGTTGTTTTGTGTACCGAGATGGGTAGGAGTAGCTGTTTGTATGGGGGTACTAGTATTGGTTTGGGTGTTGGCTAGGGCATGGACTGTTTCGGCAAAGTATTTGTTGAATTGAGTGGGAATGTTTTCATGGTTGTTTCGTAATACAGGGGAAGGAGTGGTGGATTTACCTGGGTGTAGTAAACTATTTGTTGTGGTCCAGAATTTCTGTGGGTTGTGTGCATATTTTTCTTGCAAGGTTTTATAGTAATTAGTTTTTTCTAGTTTGATTTGTTTTTTTGGCTTCATTGCGGAGTTCTAGGTAGATTTGTTTCAGGGTAGTGGTTTTATGTTTGTGAAATTGTAACCAGGCTTTGTCCCTTTCTTTCATTATAGTTTTAGTATCTTTTGTTAACCATGGGGCATAGTTAGTTTTGATTCTAATGGTTCTGAAGGGAGCATGACAGTTTAAGATTTTTAGGAAGGTTGAGTTAAAGTACTGTACAGCTTCATCTAGAGAGAGATGTTTTAGGGGCGTCCAATTACAGCATTTTAGTGCATTGATTAGGTCATTAGCTTTGAAGGTCTTTTTGTTGAGTACAACTCAGGATAGGTTGGTTAGTGTGGTGGGACTGGTTCCTAATTAGGTAAGTTGGTTGATGGCCATTTAGACTGTAAGGAAGACAGCCTGATTGCTGTCCAAGAGTGGGGTCAGATAGCAGAATCCAGTCTAAGATGGACTGGTGTTTGGATAATTTGCCAATTCTAGTGGGGTCAGATATATTTTGGGTGAACCCATGGAGGTTAATCTGGGTAGTGGGATTATGGCTGGAGCAGTCAAACCAGTCAATATTAAAGTCTCCTAATAGTATGGTCTCTTGGGGAAAGGAGGTTGACATCCAGTTTAGTAGGCTTGTGGCATAAGAATTGCCAGACTGTCCACTTAAAGCGAAAATCATGACCTACGCAGCTACTTTATGCAGTCTTATCAGCCTTATGCTCCAAATGGTGCACTGTGGAGGGGCTGTTAAAGCAGCACTATCTAACTTTTCCATACCCATGCTCTCCTTCCTGTGCTTAACACAGTTCCCCAAGACCAACAAAGTGATATTCCTTGATTTCCCTTTTAAAGTACCCTCCTGTTTGGCCCTGAAATTCATGTACTTCTTAACATAAAGGCAGATGCTGATTGCTTTAGTCACGCATCACCTTGTACAGCATGCTTTCTCTAGGATGCAGAGAAGCTAGTGCCACATGAGATTCCAGCATGCGTACGCAGCAACACATAAGTGGTGAGAATAGAATCCTATAGTCAGGATTCCAGTAAGAACTAGGGCCCAGAAACTGAAGTCATTGATGATCCACATGAGGCTATAGTGAGTCTTAAGGTGAGCTGCAGCAATCCTGACTCCTCAACCAACGTGTCTATCAGGATGCAGTTATCAGGCAGGTTCTCCATTCATGTCTAAACACTGAGAAAAATCTCCAGGTATAAATGGTTAAGGGGAAGCATCTATATGTCATTTAATCCATTTTTTCTAATTCTTTGGATTATGCCCATTGCCCTTGCTGAATACCCCCCCCTCACTAAAAATCATTGGCAAAGAAGGAGGTGTAAAAACTAAAGAACCATCAAAGAGGTCCATCTAGTCCAAAAAGGTTTAGGATACAGTTCCAGATACATTTGTGCTTGGGAATAAAAGGATCTAGGACTTCCAAGATGGCTGCACATTGAGTAACAGCTTTGTTTCTAGCTCTTCCAGTGTGAAAACAGAAACTCAGCAGAGATGGTTAATAGACTTGTGTTTATGGGTACATTTCAGCAACTGGCTAGTAAGTGCACTACCTGGATGCCAGGAATAAAGAAATACAGAAGACCTAGAAAAAAATTAGCCATAAAAAGTGAGAGAGAAACACTGACTGGAGAGAGTTCTGCAGCTGTTAAGCAAAAAGCAATACAACATTCAGACATGACTTACAGTAACCTACAGGAAGATATAAGACAACTGCGTACAGACTTGGTTAAAAATAAACAAAACACTGATGGAGTATATCAACACAAACAACAAAAGGCAGGAAAAATGGAAGACACTTTAAACAGATATTCAGATGAAATGATAGAACTGCAAAAATCAAAGGTCAAAACAAAGAAAAGGATGGCTGAATATGTGACTACTCAGGAAAAGATGTTTCAAAATATAATAGAATTAGAAGACAGTGCATATAGGGAAAACCTGAGATTCTCAGCTATACCAGAGAAGCTGGAAGGAACAGACTGCATTAATTTTATGAAAGTACAAGTAAGCAACTGGACTGGTATTCCACAGCAGGAGTTGTTAGTTAAAAAGACACATCATGTGTATGCACCAAACCTGGCTGTAAGAAAGCAACCTAGAGCTTTAATAGTAAAGATACAATCCTACCAGCAGAAGGAGTTGATTCTGACAAAATTGTGGCAGAAGGACAAAGTACTAAAAGTGGGAGACAGCAGAGTATTTGTGGAGAATAATTACTCATTGTACACCAGACAGTAATTGTTCAGGGAATGTCAAGATGCAGGTGTGAGATTCAAACTGCTGTACCCAGCTGTCTTCAAGGTATTCTTCCCTGGAGGGACAGAATAATTTTTGATGAAGTACATGCTAAGGAGGAAATACAAAAGTTTGTCAAAAAAAAGTGAACTGTAAAACAGGAGATTCTGCTTCTTGTTCTTCTGGTAATAAAGACCACAGAGAGGCTATACCTGTGAAACCTTTTCCACTGTTTCAACAGAAAATATTGGAGAGAAGGAAGGCAGCATTGGAGTTGGCAAGAAGAATCAAGAGTACATTGGAAGTGAAGCAGCAACAGGATTTCAGAGATGAATAGTAATAAAACCAGTAACCTAATGTTGGATTAAAATGCAATAGTTATATTTGTGAACTATGACAAAGCAAGAAAATCTGGAAATATTGAACTTTTTCAGAGTTTGTTGGCCTTGTGGGGGACTGTAAAGCATATGCCCTACTTCATGTCATTAATGTTTGCTTTGGGGAGGGCAAAAGGAGGGAGAAAGTTAACTGTAAGTAAAGATTTTTTTTAAATAGTACCAGTTTTGTGGCATGTAGTTTTCTTTACACGCTATAAAATAAAGTTTATTCAGTTATTTTAAGTGTACTGGGGATTGTAAACAGGCACTGCTGTTTTTTTTTTTCCATTCTCCTTTTTCTCTCTCTTCTTGTTCACTTTTAAGAAATGTAGGCAATGCAGTGTATAAAAAAGCCTGGTTAAAAAGCATGATAAAAGAGATTAATGTGTTTTCTCATCCTTGTATGGGAAATGAGTGGATCAAAGACTTTAGATTAATTTATTAACAAGTTTTAAGACTGAGAGCAAGTAAATGAAAAAGAACATTGAATATTATGAGGCTTTTTTTCTAGCAAATACATGTATGCTTTAGTCATAGATGACTATATAGTCAGGCACACTGATGTCTCACTCACCAGGCTGAACAAGGAGAAAATTACAGTCAGCTGCCTGTCAGGTGCCAGGATCCGCCACATAACGCATGCACTCAAGTCACTCCACAACAAGTACAAATACAGCTCTGTCATTGTCCATGCTGGAGTGAATGACTTGAGATGTACCTCCCTGGACTACATGAAAAGAGACATGGAAGAGCACTCGGATCATGTGGCTCAGGCAAGTATGACCCTAGCCCTGAGTAGCATCCTGCCTTTGCCCAGAATTATATCACAGTATAAGGACAAAATGATTGACTTCAACAGTTGGCTAAGCTTCTGGTGTCATTCAAAGGGGATCCAGTATCTTTCTGCCTGGGAATACATGATCGACAAACTACGATGCTTTGCCAGAGATGGGTCTGCACTTGTAACCCCTGGGATTCAGGTTACTGGCTACAGCTCTTACCACCCCTGTAGTGCCTTTTTTAGACAAGGTTCAAAGGACAAAACCACCATTGTAACAGATACAAGCATGCAAAATCTGAAGGTAATGCTACTCAATGCTAGAAGTCAAACGTTCAAAATGCACTCTCTCAGGGCACTCCTAAAAATGGAGAACATCGATACCTGTGCAGTAGCTGAGACTTGGTTCAAGGCTCCAGAGTGCACCCCTGCAATACCAGGCTACAACTCTTACCACACTTTTTGGCCACAAAACCAAGACCGAAAGACTAAAGGTGGAGGAGTGTCCATATTCACCAAAGATATTCACACCTCCAGGCTAGTTGCCCAACACAATGCATCTGAAATTCTCCAGGTGCAACTAACACTAGGTAAGACTGTAATCCAAATTGTAGCTTGCTGCAGCTCCCCCACCATGCCCCAAGATTCTCACTACACCTTTCTAAACATACTAGAAAATATTAAGAAACAACCAAACACACTAATACTGGGTCATTTCAACTATCCTGCCATTAACTGGGAAAACTACTCTGGTACCAACTCCTTTCCCTGGAATTCATAAATTCCAGCACCCTGGATCAACTAATCCATTGTCCCACCAGGGGCTCCAATATCCTAGACTTGGTCATTACCAACATGGAAGATAGATGCTCCACACCAGTGGTCACCCCCTCATTGGTCAGGTCTGACCCTAAGCAAATCACCCTTGACATCCACATCCCACCCCCACCCCCCAATAAGGAAACCTCCTTAAAAAACGTCTCCAAAGCCAACTTCATGCTACTGAAGTCAGACGTGACAAACTTCATGACACCCATGCAGACGGGATCTGAAAGTTCAACTGCAGAATCGTACACTAAGGCACTGTACGAGCACATCCACTTGTGCATGAATCGTGCCATCCCAAATAGAACCAAGATGCTCTCCTCCATAAAAAGGAAGCCAATCTGGTGGTCCCCTGCTATAGACAAACTATACAACAGAAGGAAGAAACTGTTGCAGAAAAGTGGAAATTCCCAGGATGCAAAAAAAGTCCCTCACCAGTCTCAGTAAGAAGCTGAGATCCTCATAAAATCCTCAAAAGCTAGTTCCAAAAATAAAATTGCCAAAGATTAACCGCAAGGCATTCTATACTTATGTCAAGAATCTAAATGGCAATGCTCAGATCTGCTCTGAGCTTCAACACAATGGCATTAAATATACTGATCCCAAGGATATTGCCAATATCCTGGCAGATCGATTTAGTGCCAACTTCACCCCCCCCCACCCCCTAAAGGGCCCATCTCAATACCAAAAGATTGCCAAATTCTGGTAATCACGGCCACACAGGTAGAAACCGCACTTTCCAAAACTAAGAATACAGCATCCATGGGACCAGAAGACATCCCAGGCTGTGTACTACATGAACTACAAAATGAACTGGCACTTCACCTAAGTGTCATGTTTAATCATAGCCTCACCTCAGGCTTCGTGCCCACTGAGTGGCGCACAGCTACAGTTATCCCACTCCTCACGGGGGGATCCACCTTGGATACCAGGAACTACAGTCCCATCAGTCTGACGAGCCTGATCTGCAAGGGCATGGAACACATTATCATGGAACTTATAAACAAAGACCGTGGCAACCTTCAAACACTGGACCCCACCCAGTTTGGGTTTGTGAAGGGCCGATCTTGTCTCCTGAACCTGATTGATCGACTTCTTCAAATCAGTCTCCCGAGCTGTGGACGAGGTTAAGGTGATCCACACAGCCTATCTAGACTTTGCCAAGGCCTTCAACATCATCCCCCACTCTGGAATCATAGATAAACTTACTAAGCTGGGCATAAATCCCTACGTCACTCGATGGGTTGCCAACTGGCTTACTTACAGAACCCAGACTGTAACTCCAAATCCAGCTCCAGACAAGTGGAGTACCTCAGGGTTCAGTTTTGGGACCGCTCTTGTGGCTAACAAAGTTCGCAGATAACCGCAAACTGGGAGCCATTATTGAATTCCCAAATGATGTGGATATTCTACAAAAAGGCCTTACAGAAACAGATGCCTGGTGCCAGAGCCATGGGCTCAAGCTTAATGCCAAGAAATGTATAGTTATCCCCTTTGGAAAAAAACATGTACCCATGAATTACCACATAGGTGGCAGTACACTAAACATTGAAAGTGTGATGAGAGACTTAGGGACATAGGTGGACAGTAGTCTCACTTTCCATAACCACATTGCCACAACAGTCAGGAAATCCTTCTATATGGCACATCTCATTACTAAGGGCTTTTCATCCAGAAAAAAAGGAGGTCATTGTCCCACTGTGCTCATCCCTCATTAGACCCATTATAGAGTATAATGCCCCGTTTGGTATGTACCTCACAAGACATCTGCAATAGCTGGAAAGGCCACAGAAATACCTCACTAAAAGAATCACAGGCCTAAAGCAGATTCCATATGCTGACCGTCTAAAAAAACTCCAGCTATACTCTGTAGCATATCGTCTACTCAGAGGTGATCTCTGCTTAACATACAAGGCCATGTCATACCCTGAGCTGTTGGACATGCTCCACTTAAAGAAATCCCAATCCCACAGAGCCACACGCTCCAGGGATCTAAACCTTGTCATCACAATGAACAAAACATGCTGGAGGGATAAGTTCCTGACCCAGAGACTCCCCATACCCTGAAATAGACTGCCCATACATGTCAAGCAGAGCACCTCCTTGGCCCTCTTCAAAAGGAACCTTGATGATTGGATGGGAGATAGGAAATTCACCCCCGGGGATCATGCCAGTCACCCTGCTAGACAGGGGTCCAGAGAAGTAAATATTGTGGGAAGAAATATCCAGGGAATTGTTATGGCTAGGCTTGTATAGGCCCTAGGGCCGATAGCCTAGTACCAACCTATGAACATATGCGTGTAACAGCTCTGTAGCTAGTCTTCATGTTTCCAAGGAAACAGTCTGATAAAGAGAAACTGGCCACAGTCTAGTGGAAGTGGTTGGTTTAGGGAACAAAAAAAAAAGACAAGAGAAGTTGGCTGAGAGGTAATAGTCTCTGAAAGTATTCAGGGGGTTTTCCCAAAGTAGATCATGTTCTTTGAAAGCATTCAGGGGTTTTCCTTTTCCCAGCCGGGAGAGCTGTAAAGATGAGACAAAACTAATCAGCACTTTGTAGAAGCACAGGCTGCATCATGAGTCTTAGCATGGATGACCTTTCTTTAAGGTTAGCTCAAGTCTGTGAGTGTGGCTGTCAGTTTGGGACTTTTGTTCCTATTCGGAAGTTAAAACTTCAATATTTGAAGGTGTACATAGTTTGTTTGTATTAAGTTAATGGGTTTTAGGGGGGTATTGGGGTGTGTTTTTTTGTTTGAGGGTTTTCAGTAAAACAAAAAGTTTTATAAGATGTGACATAAGCTTAAATGGATATGACAAGAAACAACTATATAAAGTTCAACCCGCCAGGCAGTGTATACATGTAACACAAAAGCTGGAACTAGATATTTAACAAAAAAAGGTGTTATATATAAAAGGTAGGAATGATAACTTTTAATATGGTGATGCTTTCTTTAATGTCTTTAAATGTAAATGACCTCACAGATAAATACAAAGAAGAAAGAGTAGTGAACTATATTAAAAAATTGAGTGCAAATAGCTATGTTACCGGGGAGACACTTAGAAAGAAATGAACATGTGAATTTGACAAAGAAAGGTTTTCAGGATGGTTATTGAGCAAAATACCTGGGATAAAGGAAAAGAGGAGTACTTATATTAATCGCAAGAGGAGCTCCAATAGTGATAGAAGAAGATAAAAAGATGATAATGGCACATTTGTAGTGCTAAGGGAATACTGGCAAGGGAGGAGGATTACACTGCATGTATTTACATTCAACCTAAAACTGCTGTAATTGGAACTTAAGATAATTCTGGAAGAAATAATCAGTTTTCAGTAAGGAATATTACTTATAGGTGGGGAGTAGAACGTGATTTGCAGCAGTGAGGATGTGTCTGGGGTGTCCAGAAGGGAAAATATAACAAAAGAGGGTAGATTTTTGAAGAAAATTATGAAAATATTTGGCATGGAAGATGTGAATTCAGTAATAGGAGTTTGGAGTGCATTTACCTATTATTCCCCAAGATATAAAAATTGGGCTAGGCTAGACAGAATTTACATTTCACTGGAACACGTGCATTTAATTGAAGGTCTTGATACCCACCCAGTAACTATTTCAGATCATGCACCAATAATAGCTAAAATAAAAATACAGGGTAATGAAATAAAAATGAAACATTGGCGCTTTCCTGCCTATCTGTTGAAAAGAGAGGAATTTAAGGAATGGGTAGTGGCGATTACTCAAGAGCTATTAGTGAACATAGAAACTTCTGAAAATGTAGCTAGGGAGTGGGATAAAATTAAGGTGGAGTTTAAAAATAGGGTGAAAATAAAAGAAAGGGAGCTATGGTTAAGAAGTAACAAGAATTTAGAGTGACAAATGTGAAAGTATTGCAGACTAGGGGGAATCTCTCAGAACAAGAAGAGGATCAACTGCAGAATTATAGGCAGAAAAGGGGTTACCTAGATAATAAGCACTAGCTTAGAAATATTGCTGTTAAGCAACTTTTTGCAATAACACTAGAGCACAAAAACCTTTAGCACATCGACTCAGGCAACAGAAAGTAGAAGGGACTGTCGCCAAACTTAGGGAGCTTATAACAAAGAAGGTAACAAGAGATCTTGTAGAGGTAGTAGAAATATTTTGGAAATTCTACTAGAGTCTGTTTAAAGCAGAGAAATATAAAAATCAAAAGATAAAAATGAAATTATTTATGTAATAATTAAACTTGCTAAGGTTAGAGGTAGAGGAGGCTCAATTACTTACAGGATAGAAGGAGATGAGATGAAAATTGTGATGTATAACCAGTCTACAGGAAAGTCCCCAGGAATAGATGGTATTCCTGTGGAGGTTTGGAAGCTAGGAGGAAAAAACTGATAATGATCTGGAAGGTTTTGTTTAACAGTATCTTCAGGGGATGAGAAGTACCAGTGTCCTGGAAGAAAGTATTACCTGTAATACCTAAAGAGGGTAAAGATCTATCAGATCCAGATTTATACGTGCCCATTTCAATACTACACCACGATTATAAAATATTCATGTGTATAATAGCTAAAAGAATGACAAAAGTAATGCCAAAACTGATAGATATAGATCAGTGTGGTTTTGTGGAGGAGAGGCAAACATTTGACAACATTCACAGAAACATGATGATCCAGAGAGAAGCAGAATGTAAGAAGATGCCATTGTTGTTGGTGGGTCTTGATGCAGAGAAAGCATTTGACAGAGTAAGCTGGGACTTTTTGAGAAAGTCAATGAATGCATGTGCATTTCCTGAAAAAAAAATGAAAGGCTGATCAAGAGAATATACTTTGGATTGGAGGGAAAAATGTCTGCTTGAGCAGAAGAACCAGGCAGGGGGTGCATTATATTTAGAACCATTGGCAAAGAAAATAAAGGACTCAGAAATTCAAGGATATAACTGGTATGGTAGTCAAGAAAAGATTTATTTGCAGATGATATTTTGTACCTGACAAAATCAGAAAAACAATTAGTGTTCTGGAACATTTTGAGACAGTTTCAGATGTTTTCTGGATACAAAATTAATGAAGCTAAAACAAAGGCAATAGCAGTAAATTATGTGCCCACACATGATCTGGTCCAGGAATACCCATATTTATGGGGACATGATAAAATGAAATATGTAGGAGTCTGGATTAAAAATGATTTTAGTGTGGCAGCTAAGGATATGTGGGAAGAGACTAAAAAGATAATACTAAAAAAACGAGAAAATGGAAGCTTTGATGTTATGTTATCCCATCTCGCCTTCATTCTTGCTGGTTGGGTTTGGAACCAAGCATTGGTTCCAACTCGGCCTATTACTAAAGCTTGACAGCTTCTACTGGCTCAAGGCTGTACCCTATCCTATCATGCCTAGGGAAGGTTACCCATATCTTGTTTGCTGGTAAACTAGATCTGGTGCTTCCCACTAGGTTCCAGGCTAAATAGAAAGATTTTTTTGTATTCTTGCTACTTCTACTGTGTTTTTCTTGGTATACCAGTTTACATATATAGTGTTAGTGTATTCCTGTTGTGATAGCGTGCTTCACCTTTGTTTTTTTGTTTGCCTGTGGGTCTTAATCTCTAGGGCCTGTTTTCCCTATCCTGCATTGTATTTCCTTGTGTCTAATGCTTTTTTGTGTTGAGCAGTTAGTGTTATCCTTTAGTTTTTACATTAAGGAGTTCATTTAAGTTAGAGAACTCCGTACTGACCCTGTTTAAGTTAGAGGGCTTCCCCTCCCTTTGATCGTTGTGTTTCAGGGAGTGTCATTTTACTTAAAGACCTCTCCTCTTACCAGAGGAGATCGTCATTTAAGTTAGAGGCCTCTCCAGTGGCCCATTATTCCCATGCGGTGGTTGTTCTCCTGTTGTTCAGTGTTTCCTTAAAAAAAAATATATATATATATTGTTTTTGACCTTCTTGTCTTGTTTTTTCTTAGTACTGACTGGTAAGGTTGTTAGTTAGCTAAAGCTGTTGGTTAGTGTAAGCAGTTGGTTAGTCTAGTCAAAACGTGTCTCATTATGTCTGAGGATAAAGAGGCAAAGCCTTTGGGCTTCAAAAGATGTGACCGTTTGTAACCAGAAAATGTCCCTGACAAATGGACACATCAGTTGCGTTTAATGCTTGGGTGGAGTCAGTGTGCAGGAGTCTTGCGCTATTTGTCATGCTTTTAGTTCTAGGGTGTTACTAGAATGTAAAAACAAATTGATTGTTAGGGGTTTACTTAATGTTCCCTTTTCAGAGGCAATCGAAGGGAAACAATTCCCCTAAATCGATCCATTCACCAAGATCAGACAAGTGTTCCAAACATGCATCTTCCTTGGCACCAGCTTCGGAACCATTGAGGAAGCAGCCAAAAGATTTTACCTTGGACCCGAAGGTTTTCAGGCCCAAAAAATCTGTCTCTTCAGTTCCACCGGTATTTTCGGAACTGATAGAGATCTGTAGCCCAAGACGGCCCCCTGTCTTGGAGCCATTCTCGGTGCTACATTCTCCCATTCTGCAATCGGCCAAGTCTTCAGTCCACTCCTCTTGATCTTCCAGGAGTTTATCAGACCATGATGTGGAGTGGGTAGTAAGGATTCTCCTTCAAATGGCAGTCCTGGCCAAGATTCTTTCGATCCCTCCCATCAAGGAGTCGGCTCCGACTGTCATTAACGCCCCTGTACCAGTTCCTCCTCTTATGCAACTGTCTGCTTCGGAGCGAGAGTGGGAATCTATACTAGTGGAACCATTGGAGCCGAGACCTGTTCCAGGATCTTTGGCTCCAACTTCTGCTCTTACCTCATCGGTGGTATTGTCCAGTGAAGTGTCAAGGAGCAGACACTGCCCAGTTGGGTCTGGGGAGGAGAGTCTAGTTAGACAGCTGTTGGATCCGAGTCTACCTCTCGGGGCCTCGGCATGGGTGAGCTCAGTGCCTATATCAGCCTCAGAGCCTGCTGCTGCAGTTCAGGAGCAGTCTCCTTGTTTTTTGGAGCCGGGAGCTCCCTCGGAGCTGGACCGTGGTGCCTTTGAGGTCATGAGGAGAGTGCTGTCACACCAGAAGACTCCACTCTCCGATCCAAACATTCCTCCCCAAATAGTACTGGAGTCTGCATCCTTACCACCCCCAGGAGAAGTGACCCTGTGTCACAGAACACCCCATTGAGTGAGACCGTTTTTTCTGAAACCTCTTCAGAGTACCCCTCCAGGGAGGTCTCTTGGAAGAAAACATGTAAGAGGAAACATCTAGACTCCCCTGATAAGCCTGTCACTTCAGATACAGACTTAGAGGTTTCAGAAGGGTCCCCACAGTCACTATCTGAGTATGTCTCCTTGGACATCCTAGAGATCCTGAAGCAGAGAGGTGGCTGGTAGGCCCTTACCCTTTCTGAGGATGAGTCCTTATACCTGGAGGCATTTGGGTTTCGACCTTCCACCTCTTGGGTGTCTCTGCCCTTCGACCAGCTCGTTGGTGTAGTCAGTCGAAAGGTGTTGGGCTCTCCAGAATCTGTGGAACCTCTTCTGAGGAGGCCCAACAAATTTATAACTGCCCCATCTGATAAGGAATTCTTGACCAAAGATGTCCCAGTAGATGCTATGGTGGTGGTGGTGGACACCAAAAAGGAGTTGGCTGAGAATTCTTCATCTGTCCATTCACTGAATAAGGAATCTCGAATGATAGACAGATATAGGAAGCGTATGTTTTCGTCAGCAGCCTTTACTCTCAGGTCGCTGAACTAATTAACTCATGTTACCAGACTCCAAAGGGGTCTCCTGAAGGAGCTAGGAGATACCCTCCAAGGTTCTACAGCTGCTGGGGCATCAGACAAGTTGACCACCCAGCTTGCTACCTTAAATTCTGTAGTCAACTCCTCTATGCGGCTCATCTCTTAAGCAGCCGATGGAGTGAGTAGGACAGCAGGTACAGGAATAGCTCTGAGGAGGCATTCCTGGATGCACCTTTGCGAGTTTGCTGAGCCCTTCAAGTCTTTCTTCATTAACGCCCCCTTTGATGACTTGTCCTTGTTCAGGCCAAAAGTTTGAGACTCTGACCAGGTGCAAGCAGGAAGGCAAAACTCTGCTGCCGTCGGAGTAAGTTTTTCCCTCTCTACCAGATCCAAAGGCCAAAAAGGAGGAAAACTGTGGTTCTGGAAAACCCAAAGAGCATTGCCAGATGCACATGGTGAATTTTCCCCCAGGGTCAGAGGGGGGAAGAGTAATGGAAGATGCCGACCTCGTGGCAGAGGGGGTCCACAAAATCAGGGTGACAGAGATACATTCTCTGGCAGGCCGTTCCAGCACTCCTGAAAGGAGGTGCACCTGTCCTCTTCTAGAGGCAATTGTGGGCAGATTATCACTGTACCCAGAAGCCTAGCTGAACATCACTCAAGACAAATCGATACAGTCGGTAATATTCAGGGGATAGAACATACCCCTCTCCTCCCCACCCCTACAATCAAAATCAGTCCCGGACATTCCACCCAGTCAAAGGGATCAAGCAACCCTAGAGATACAAAGGTTGCTAGAAAAAGGAGTCATCCAGGAAGTCCCTGCAGACCAAATCAGATCTGGAACTTACTCAAGGTTCTTTTTAGTTCCAAAATAAACAGGGGACTGGAGACCCATTTTGGATCTCATCCAGGCTGAACAAGTCCATAAAAAAAATGAAAGTTCTGGATGGTGACACTGCAGTCTATTCTCCCTTTTCTAGGAAAAGACAATTGGATGTGCTCAGTAGATCTCCAGGATGTGTACTACCATATAAAAATGGACAGGCGATCCAGGTGACATCTACGCTTCGGCTGGGAGCCAGTCATTACCAATTCCGAGCTCTGTCCTTTGGTCTTACTACAGCCCTCAGAGTGTTCACCAAATGCATGGCAGTAGTCACAGCTCACCTGAGGCATCTAAGATTCCAGGTGTTTCCATACTTAGACGACTGGCTCCTGACTACCACTACCGAGCATCTACTAACCAAAGCAAGAGGCACCACCCATTCATCTATGCTCGGAACTGGGCATGGCCATAAATTTCAAAAAATCTGCCTTGTTGCCATCACAGCATGTTACATTCATAGGAGCAGACTTAAACACAGAAGACATGGTAGCAAAACTGGCTCACGACACATTACAGACACTGCGCCATCAAGTGTCCATCTTGCTCTTGAAAAAGAAAGTACAGGCAAGGTTTAGTTTTACAGGTCTTAGGCACTATGGCAGCTGCAATAACATTAGTGCCTCTGGCACGTCTACATATGAGAGTCCTGCAGTGGCTGCTCTTCGCTCAATGGTCCATGCAGAAGTTACCCATATCCCACAAGATCTTCATTAGACTCCTGCAAGAAAGACTTAGGCTGGTGGCTTCAATCTACTCAGGAAACTCTAGGCAGGACATTCACTCTCCCTCAACCAGTAGCCACAGTGACCATGGACGCTTCCCAGATAGGGTGGGAGGGTGCATTATCTGGGAAAGACTGTCCAAGGAACTTGGCAGGAACACGAGTACCAGTTGCACATCAACGTCCTAGAGATGAGAGCGGTGCTCCTGGCGTTGCAGGCATTCCAGAACTCTCTTCCACCAGGTATGATTGCAATTCAGACCCACAATGTGTCGGTAGTGTGGTACATCAACAAACAAGGCAGAACCAGATCCTACCCCCTGTGTTGAGAGGCTCAGAGAGTATGGCAATACTATGTCTCTTCTTAACTTTTTCTGATTGCAGAGCATATTCCATGGAAATCCAACATGATAGCGGACAAATTGAGCAGGGCAATTCTAATGCCTCACGAGTGGTCCCTAAAACAAGAAATTGCGAACCAGATTTTTTGCAAGTGGGGTCAGCCTTGCTGTGACCTCTTTGTCACGTCCATGAACACCAGATGGAGCAGCTACTTTGCCCTAATCCCCCCTCCAGGGAAGTCATCAAGGGATGCACTTGTTCACAGTTGGCCCTCGGGACTTCTTTATGCATTTCCCCAGTTTCCACTGATTCCCCATGCACTTGTTCACAGTTGGCCCTCGGGACTTCTTTATGCATTTCCCCAGTTTCCACTGATTCCCCAAAGTTCTACAGAAAGCCAAATCATTGAGTTGCATTTTAATGCTCATTGCTCCATACTGACCTCACCAAATCTGGTTTCCTTTCATAGGTTCATACTAGGCTATCTGCCTTGGGGCATTTATAAGCCTAGCCCGATTGTGTTTGGCTTACGCCACCCCTTGATTTGAGTATACTGTGGCCTTTTTAAAGTGTAGTTTACTGTGCCTCTGTCTAATAGTGACACGGAAGTAATCCCAGGGACAAACCTATGATCCCCCATCCACTCATCAAGATTCTTCTTGAAGAGAGTCAGTGAGGTGCTCTGCCTAACATGAATTGGAATTCTATTCCAGAGGGAAGGGAGCCCCTCTGGGTTATGAATCTGTCCCTCCAGCATGTTCTATTTATTTCTGTGCTGAGGTTCAAGTCCCTCGAGCGTGTGGCTCTAAGGGATTTAGATTTACTGAGGTGGTGCATGTCCATTAATTCTGGGTTGGACATAGCTTTATATGTCAGGCATAGATCGCCTCGAAGTAGGCGGTATGCAACTGAGTAGAGCTGGAGTTTTTTTAACCAAGCAGCATATGGCATCTGTTTCAGTCCCTTGATCCTCCTGGTGAGGTACTTTTGGGGTCTTTCTAATTGCTGCAGGTGTCGGGTAAGGTGCATCCCAAAGGGGGCATTGTATTCTATGATGGGCCTGATGAGGGATGAATAAAGGGGCACGATTACCTCTCTTGATCTAGATGTGAATCCTTTCATGATGAGGTGGGCTATGTAGAAGGTCTTTCTATCCACTTTGGCAATGTGATTGTCAAAGGAGAGATTGCTATCAACTTGGGTCCCCAGATCCCTAATTACTTTCTCTGTACTTAATGGGTTACCCACCTATGTGGTAATTTGTGGGCACATTGTTTTTGCCAAAGGGCCCTATGACCCCATCTCCGAGAAGAGCCGTGGATCTTGGATCCAGTACCAGATCTTCTGACTCATCAGTCAGGAATGCTGCATCCCTCTATTCAAACCCTCAAACTGACAGCTTGGCTGCTCCACTTCCAGTCTTAGCCAGGCTTCCAGACATATCTCCTGCAGTGAGACACATTTTAGTCTCATCTCATAGGACAACAACTAGAAAGCTTTATGCTAGCAAATGGAAAATGTTTTCTTGTTGGGCTTCCAAGAATCACATAGATCCCTTCACAGCCCCTGTAAGTACAATTTTAGATTTCTTAGCAGAAATTTTTAATCAAGGCGCAGCAGTAGCTACCATATGAGTACAATTAGCCGCCATATCTAACTACCACGTAGGAGACATGGGTTCAAAAATAATGTCTCACAGTTTGTGCAAAGCCTTCTTGAGAGGTACATTTTTACTAAGGCCTCCAACAAGGGAATCACCACCTCCGTGGACCTCAATTTGGTATTGTCTACTCTGATTCTTCCACCATATGAACCAGCTTCTTCTTGCCAACTTAAATTTCTAACTTGGAAAACAGTCTTTTTGATAGCCATTACCTCAACAAGGAGGGTTTCAGAATGTCAAGCTCTGTCCATATGTCCTCCGTATTTAGTTTTTCATAAAGACAGAGTCTCTCTTAGAACAAATCCTTTATTCCTTCCCAAAGTGTGCTCTGAAACCAATTTGAATCAGTCCATCGACCTGCCTGTTTTCTTTCCAAACTATGGCAACAAGGCAGAATTTAAGCTATACCAGTTGGATGTCCACAGGCAGTTACGCTTCTACTTGCATAGAACAAAGGAATTCAGAAAATCTGACCAGTTATTCATCTCCTTCTCCAATAACAGAAAAGGGACACCAATTTCAAAAGTTACCATGTCAAAGTGGCTTACGGACACTATTTACCTACGCATATAATTCTCAGCATAAACAACTGCCAGGAAAGATTAGAAGCCACTCAACAAGAGCTTTGTCAACTTCAGCCACCTTTCAGGCCAGATTATCTATGGACTCGATCTGTGCTGCAGCCATATGGGTCAGTCCTCATACCTTTATCCCTCATTACAAAGTAGATGTGGCCTCCCGGAACAGGGCTTCATTTGAGTCCACTGTTCTGAAGAGCTTATTCCCTTGAGCCTCCCAAGAAAGAATGTGCTAGGGACACTGTTCCAACCAGCAAGAATGAAAGTGAGATGGGACAACATAACATTAAGAAGTTATGTACTCACCATAACGTTTCATGTTTGTTGTCCATAATCTCTCCTTCATTCTGGCATCCCACCCTCCTTTTCCCAATCTTCGCTTCTGGAGAATCTAGAGGAATCTTATTGGTTGTGAATTGCGTTCTCTGATTCCCTTCTTGTTTCAAGAGACAGACAAATAACTGTTAACTTAAGTTTTTTGTATATTATTTCAGAATAGGTTAGTAATTTGCAAACAAATCCCCTTCCCTAGGCATGATGGGATGGGGTATAGCCTTGAGCCAGTAGAAGCTCTCGAGCTTTAGTAATAGGCCGAGTCGGAACCGATGCCCGGTTCTGAACCCAACCAGCAAGAATGAAGGCGAACATGGAACATTATGGTAAGTACATAACTTCTTATATGGATAGTAAGATACAAGCAGTTAAAATGTTTTTAGTCCCTTTGGTCTTATACACAGGTCATGCATATTTATATCAACCAAAAGAAAAGGTGTGGGTAGCAATTAATAAAGAGCTGAAGGACTTTATCTGGGAGGGGAAGCCAGCAAGAGTTAAGTGGGATAAGATGATTCTTCCAGTAGAACAGGGCAGATTGGGATTACCGATTTGAAGGGGTATTTCAGAGCTACACAGTTAAGACTCCTGTACGTACCACAAGCAGAAAACTGTAATTCAAAGTGGAAAGGGATGATGATGGACCATGGGAAAACTCAAGAAACAAGGAGAGACTGGGATTTTGGATGCAGGCCTTCAAGGAAAACAATAATCATGCAGAATATTATATCCTTAAAGTAGCAGAAAGTATTCTAAGATCTAAACCAACACGGAAATGGAGAAAGGAGGTTCTGCCTATAGGGATGAATGCAGTTAGGGATACAGACAACAGGCAAGAGGGGGGCAGAATTTATTGGAGAAAACTGGCAAAGGAATCAAGGTATTGGGAGCAAATAAACAGAGAGGCAGAGATGATAGAATGGGAAGATGACAAGAATTTATTTTGACTGCAGATTAGAGATTGCGTTCCCTATCAGGGAGTGATATCCGAGTATAAGCAAAGAGAAAGAAATAGGGGGTCCTAAATAAAACACCAACACTGGTAGAGTTTTAATAGAATCTAAAACAGAAGCTGCCATTGAAAAAGAAATAATTAGAGCATATAAAATATTGCACGATAACTATAAGAATCAGTCACAGGAGGTTAGAAAGGATTGGGAAGAGAGATTGGATAAGCAGTTCACAAAGGAACAATGAGAAGATATATGTATGTCTCCCAAATATGCAACAAAATCTAGAAGATTTAGGATTTTTGCCTGGAAAGGTTTACATAGCTATTTTTATACCCCAAGTGGACTCCAGAGAATTTTTCCTCAGGTAGATAGCAAATGTTGGTAGACAGTAAATGCCAGAGGTGTGAAGAAGAAGGAGGAGGTAATTGGGAACATATTTTCTGATAATGTGGTGAGTTGGCGGACTTTAAGGATTCTCTGAGTATGCACCCTCAGAGATGCTGGGTGGGCAGATCATTATTCTGATCTATGATACAGAATTGGAATTCCGTAGACATGGTAAGGCCTTGCTGTGTCTAATAATGGTGGCTGCCAAAAATGCAATTACTAGAATATGGAAATCAACATCTAAACCAACTATACTGGAAGTTGTGAATATAGTAACAGAGGTAAAACAACTGGAATTGAGATCTTTAGAAAAGGATAGGAGCAAAGAGCAAATTACATAGGAAAAAAATGGGAATTGTTCGAACAATACATACAAGGGAGGAATGAGGCCTAAAAGGCATCAGGACTTAAATTAACTATTTAATGTTTGAGTGAGAAAGATTGGATAGATTATAAGTGATGTATAATGTTTGCGACTGAGAGTGTGTCGTTATGGTTTGTGATGTAAAATGCTTATGACTAGGATTGTGTTGGTGTAGTTTGTTTTCATTTATATAAATGTATGATTGCCTATGTAGTAAGTAATGGTTTAATGAAGATGCTTCTTGTTTAAAAAAAGGCAGGAGTTGAATAATTTATGTAATATTGATTATCTGATGTATAGCAATATATGTGAAGTAAAATGTTTGTTATGTTAATATAGTTTGAAAACTTTTATGTTAATGTAAATTTGAGTATGTCAGAAGTGATAATTCAATAAAGGTGTTTGAAAAACAAAAGAGAATAAAAAGACCTGCTAGATCTCACTGTCTTAAGTCATTCTTCTCCAAAGAAAGCTTTTGTGTGTTCAGTGTAGTCTATCCTCCCTGTTTCTCCGAAAGAGACTGAGTGTTCTTTGAACCTCCAAGATGTCTAGCTCCAGATCAAGATTGCCAAGACATCAAGGAGGTTTCCTGTTCTTTCATGTTGATGCCAGACACTTAAATTCCTGAACCTTCTGTTTAGACTAACCTTAGCTACAAAGGTGCTAACCATGTGCATGTTGCTTGTAGCATAGCTAGGGTGGGGCAAGTGGTGCAACTGCCCCAGACACAAAGTGTTGGGGGGGGGATGTCCAGCCGATCCCGATCTTTCATTACTGTATTTGCCGTCAAACCTGATCACAGTACTGCTCCATGTCTCATGTAAACTGTAGCAACTGCTTGCTACAATTTAAAGTGACAAAAAAAGTATATATATATATATATATATATATATATATATATATATATATATATATATATATATCTTTTGTTTTAACTAAAATCTGAGCTGTGTAGCACTCCATGCTGCAGGCAGGCTGTAAACTGTAGCAACTGTTTACTACAATTTAAAAAGCTGTATTTGTTAATTAAAACAGAAGTGCTGTAGTGCTCCATGCAGGCAGTGTTAAGGGATGGTTTGAGGATAGGCACGGAAAGAGGACCTGAAAGGCTGGAGCAGGAAGGAGTCAGGTGTATCATGCATGTGGCCACCTAGATGGTGTGCCATTAGAAGGATAGAAGGAATGGGGGAGGGAGTTGATGTATAGATTGGCTTATTAAAATTACATGCACTTGAAGAGCAGAGGGAGTGGAGCACCGGTCCACAGTACTGGCCCAGGATGCTGTTTGAACCAGCTACGCTTCTTGCAGGAATCCATGGTTTTCTCTTACCAGGATGACTGACTGACTTTTTCCTGGGACACAGGCTCATGTTAATCATTCTCACTGTTGGAGTAGCCTATGAGTTACATCCTGTAATGGTCAGGTTTCCAAGAGCTTTCATCCAGTCCCACACTGTTCTCTGACTGTCTATATGCTGAGCCCATTTTGGAGGGAGCTGTATGTAGAGCCAGAGTGGCTAAAAGTCTTCAGTACTTTCTTGTCACCTCGTGCAGATGCATCTCTGTTCTGGATCAGCAGTCAGCCTGAAGCTTCCTCTCAAACAAATAAGATCCCTTTGGGGACCCACCCACACTACTTGTTATAGTTTAAAAAATGTCTCTAAATGCTCCCTTTTGGCAACAGATTGTTTTAGGTAAATGGGTTCTAAAGGTTATTGTTAAGTGTTACAACTGTCATTGGATAGAAAAGATACTTCACCCCTCACCATTCCAATCAAACAGATTTGTATCCTCCAGTGCTCCAGAATGTTTTAAGGATGTATCATGGAGTAGTATTTGCACTCTAAGGACCATTTACTAAGTTGGCCATTGTCTTTTTTCTTGACCAGTATTTTACACTGTATAGTCTTCCTGTTAGATACAGTTCTGCTTTCAGGAAATGAAAGAAAACCTGTTGTACTTTTTACCTCTATTAATTGCTTTGCATTGGCTATAAATTGATTACTCTTGGTTATAATTTGACCTGAGGATGGGAGAGTCGCTATAGTAAAATATATTCTCTCCTCTTTCATTCAGTCACCAACTTTCTCCACAGTGCAGGCATGTGTCATGTGTTATTACATCTCTATTTGTTCTACGACTGTGTAAAACAATGAGTAGACCTCGGTAGTGTGTTATATTTGTACCATTTTCATTCACATTGGGTAAGCGTTATGTATAATGAGCCTGTGCCCTTTAACAAGTATGTAATGTAATTTACTGGTGTTTTGATATGTATATTTTTATAAAATACTTTTTGATATACTGATTAATCCCATGAATGTTTACTAAGTGATGGTTTTCTATTGTCCTTTTCAGTATATTGATAGGTTATTATAACTTGCTCTGTATGGTTCAATATATGCAATGTATTATTTTCAATCTGTATTAGTATACCTCCTGCTAGCCTACTTTGAGTTTACATTCATAAGCATTTTACCATCTCTGTATTCTTATACTTTATCAATATTCTCTTCCATTCACTCACTGTGGTCCTTCCTCTGTCTCTGTATATAAAAGATATTTACTTATTTGGTTTCACACAGCTAATTAATAACCCCACATATTATAGCAAGACATCAAATTCCCTATTAAACTGGATCTTAGTATCTGTCCCTAACAAGTACATCATCATCATCTCCTAGTATATATAACCAGACATCTCACACATGCACTTAAGCATGTTTAGAAAATATACAACCTTTCCAAGTTTAACCCAAAAATGTTCATTACTACCCTATCATCTATTAACTGGAACTTCCTAAAAATCCTCCCCTTAGTTGATGCTGTAAACGAATTCAGTACAACTTTGCTGAATAATTCTGAATAGCCTTGCACCTCGTAGAAGGAAGAGACTAAAAATAAATAATGCAGTTTGGCTATCCAAAAAAGAGTAGAATGCTAGTGCAGGCTAGATAAAAAGTATGGAAAGAATGGCAAAAATATAAAGCACCATAGTATCTCAAAAACTTCAGAATGCTTCACAATCGTACTATGTAGCAAATTAATGAAGACATAAAAATATACTGTAATAACTTTCAGAATTATAATAAACAAAACTCTGAAATTCTGGACAGTCATTAAAGAAATTTGCATCCTGGCCATAAATTCAACCCTAATCCCTCTGCCAATAGCTCATCACTTGAAACCACAATACAATTCAACTCTTATTTTATAGATAATATATCATCTCTAACCAAGGATTCCCCAACATTTAATCCTAACCCTGCCCAGCAACCACGTATCACCACATCCACTTTCACCTTCAAATCTGTGACAACATCCTATATAAAACTACTCTTAAACTCAAACTATGTTCTACTTCAGCTGATGACTTTCCAAGTGAGTACCTTAAAATAACAGCTGATAGCATTGCCTACACTGTCTTAATCCTTATAAATAGGTTAATCCAGGAATTCCATGTTCATTCTCTCTGGAAAAAGTCACACATTATCCTTCTGCACAAAGGAGAAAATTCAAGTGACATTACTAACTTCAGACCTATAGCAATCTTATCCCCCTCTCCAAAAAACTGAAAACTGTATTTAAATGCAATTGCTGAACTATTTCCTGCAGGAATAAATGCTATGCCCCACACTACATGACTTTGTCCTTCCCATAGTACTGATACTGCACTTGTGTCCTATACAGATAGTGTCAATATACCTAGAGGTAACAACAAACTAGTTTCCTTCTTATTCCTAGACTTGTCTAAGGGCTTTAACTCAGTATGTCACAGCAAACTTTTGTTTCAAATGTCCTTATTAGGTTTCTTTCAGCCCACACTTTTATGGTTCAAAAGCCATCCATCCAATAGGTATCAGCCAGCAAAATGGCACTCCACCCTTTCTTCATACCTCCCAGTCACAACTGGTGTACCACAAGGCTGTATCCTTGGTCCCCTCTTTAACATTCTCACTAACACCCTCCACACAACAAACCTTCCTAATACAGTATGCAGATGATTCCAATTGCATTTGCACATCTGACAACATGGTGGCACACCTCCAAAAAAATACTCTGGAATCTTTAACAGCAACCGAGACATGGTTTTGTAACTCGCAACTCATGCTAAACCCTAAAAAAATAAAATAACAAACTTCTCTTTCTTCCTCCAAATCTCTCTCTCCCATGAAAAAACTATTTAAATTCCTCTTTTTTGATAAAACAGCCATTGAAAAGTCACATTATTAGGGATGATGATCTTAAATTCAATCTGCATATACAAAACTGCATAAGAAAAGATCATCACAAACTTGAGATGCTTTGTGGAGCCAAAAACGTTCTCACTGACGCAACTAAAGATGCATTTGCCACTACTTGTCTCCTCCCCACACTTCCTTATGGTGATCGCATCCTTGCTAACCTTTAGGCATCACAAAATCAAAACATAAACAATGCTATAGCAGAGATGCAAAATTTGCAGCAGATAACCCTTTCAGAACCCACCATTGTATAGCAGTAAAGTCTAAACTGGTTAGATCGAATCCCTCAACATACATATACACAGCTTCTTTCCACCTGTACAATTATCCAGAATCCATCTGCTTGCCCAGCACTAAATATTCTACACAACTATGTTCCCAGCCAGTAATTATGATCCAGTGGCCAAAAACCCTATTCTGTCCACACATCTATCAAATCTGCTGGGCATTGTTGGCACTTGTACCATGTTGCTAAGGTCTGGAACTCCTTATCTGTATCCATCAGGTCAGTACTCTCCTCACATTCTTCAAAACCATCCTGAAAGACTTCCTAGACAAATGCTGGCTGTGTTCTTGCTCAATACCAGGATGAACTATATCCCTAAATGTGAAAAAGTACCTTTTCATACCTTGCATCTCCTTACTCTCCTTTCTTCACTCACTTCCTTACTTCTGTCAGTTTCTCTCCCCTGGCATTCTCTCTAAATACACTGTAAGCCTGCTTTTCTCTCACTTTGTATTGTGATTCCTATTTGTATTATACTAACTTACCTTTAATTTCTCTGTGAACTGGTTAAAATTTCTCTAAGTCATTGTAATATAACTTGTATCCTTTCTTAACCAATGTTTTCATATTATGTCTACATTGGTATAATTATTTAAGCTGTGGTTGTTCTTTGTATCAATTTTAATGACTGTAAAATTATTGTTCTTTCAATGTTTTGTAATACTTTGCAGCTCTTCTCCCAGAGCTTCTGCTGAAAATGGGCTCCTACCCAGTCAGACTTTTCTAGTCATCAAATGTCAATAAATAAATAAATGTTCTTGCAGATCAATTAGGGAAGGGTTTCTATCCCAGAATGTATGTGGCTCCATAGGAGGAGTACTCTTATAGACTAATTTTTGATTTTTATTTTTACAATCTCTTTGTAAAGACTCCAAAGTTCAGAATGTTGATCCATCAGGCAATGTTAACTCTGATCCCAGATCAGAGATATATGGTAACATTAGACCTTAAAGATGTTTGCCACCACATTCCAGTAGCAAGCAACTTCAAGAGATTTCTATGATTTTGTGTGTTTGGGTCAGATTATCAGTCCTCTGCATTACCATTTTTGTTATCCACTGCACCAGGAGTGTTTTAAAGGTGTCTAGCTACAGTAGTGGCACACTGCATGTTACAGGTTATCCACATTACCTTTGTTTAGATGACTTGCTTATTTATGTTGAGTCTTCCCAGTTGTCAGTAGTCCTTAACAAAGGTAACATCCGATGTTCATCGTGTTTCATTGTTGAAGTCATTACACTTGAGTTATCCTGCTGGCAGGCTACCCGCAGTCGGCCTGAATTCCAAAGTCCTGATCCGGCTTCTGTTGCTGTCGCCCCTTCCCTAACGTCAGTGCGCCATGGGTATAAAAGATGCAGCTGAAGCCATTTTCTTCAGTCTTTCTTGCCGCACGGTGCCCGAAGCAAAAGCAGTTCGCAAGTGCCGGTCGGCCGACTCCTGAGATTTTCGAAATTGAATTTCAGATCCGAAGTCTTCTATAAAGCTAAGTACCCTGTTGGGGAAACTTTTTT
This sequence comes from Protopterus annectens, assembly GCF_019279795.1. Classification (NCBI taxonomy): domain Eukaryota; kingdom Metazoa; phylum Chordata; order Ceratodontiformes; family Protopteridae; genus Protopterus; species Protopterus annectens. Next base: position 604,882,403 of record NC_056748.1, read on the forward strand.
CTTACTCCAGACCGATGTCAGAAAAAATTAACAATTATATTTCTTGTGGAAGCAAATACCTCATAAGGATTTTCATTCTTACTGTATTCCTTGCCTAGGCCCTGACCACGACGTAACTAGTTGTCAGTTTTGTGCTATATTTAACCAACGCACTATTAAGCATCGGTACGATTTTGCTTTTCATTACTTTGGCCGAAGGTTTAACTATATAATGCCGTCGGAACAACCGACCGGAATTCATAAAAAGCGCAAGGAAAAAGAAAAGGATAGGCATCCGAGTTCCGAAACTGACGACGAAGCCTCTTCTAGGCCAGTCGCCGGTTCTCAGTGAGGTGCTTTCGCAGCCCCTGACACCCGCAACCTCAGAGCCACAGGCCGCCTCCGACTCCCACGTGGAGACAGCTAGGCCTCTGGATACTCAAGGTATTGGGCCTTCGGAAGCTAATCCCTCAGATGGGTCCGGAGCCGCTGAGCAGGCATCGGCTTCTGAGGGTGTTTTCAGACCTACACAGCTTTATATCAAGCCAACTTCAGCATCCAAGACAAAGACTAAAGCAGTTTTAAAGACAAGGAAACAAGTACAGCATTCTCCAGGACAGACTTCCATGCCTAAGAAACATATGCTCCTAATTACTTTGATCAGGGGTTCCCATCCCCTCTCCTGATAAGAGGCCTAGGCAAGATACTGAATATGATTCCTCTGATCAGGTTTCCATTTCCTCTGACTCCTCTTCAGAACAGGGATACTCTATTCCTCCCTATGAGGATTCTGATGCTGAAGAATCTATTCCTTCAGCTTCTCCTCCTGAGGATTACTCGTTTGGGGAAACCCTGCATACCATGAGGGAGCATTTCCACTGGGAGAGCCAAGATTATTCAGATTCTAAGAAAAGGCTCAGAGACTTTCTTCTACTACCTCAGCACTGACCTCTTGCTATTCCACCTGTTCTAGACATTGTAGATGTAGTCCCCCAACTCTTCCTGCACCTGTTAAGCCAGACAGATACTACAGGGTTCCAGATTCTCATAAATTTCTATATAAAAACCCTGCTGCTGACCCAGAAACTATTTCTTAGGGTCCCAAAGGGGTCAAGGCTGCTACTGCAAAAAACCCTGTCCCCTCAGATAGAGATTCTAGGGTACTGGACAGATGGGGGAAAAAAGTTTACACTTCTGCTACCTTGGCTGTAAGGGCTTTAAATTGTCAGTTTCATATGCTTAAATATCAGCAATACTTAATGTCTCTGTTAAAACAGAAAATGTTGACAAATTCTGAATGTTCTGAGAACAAGGAATTGCAGGATTTATTGCATGCAGCTGAACAAGTGGGAAAACATACTTTGCAATGTGGTTATGATTCGCTGGAGGCCTCTTGCAGGGCCACTGTAACAGATTCTGTTATTAGAAGGCATGCTTGGTTAAAGGAACAGACTCTGCCTGATCATGTTAAAGCAAAATTATCGGATGCTCCATTACAGCATGATACTTTGTTTGGTGTTAAGGCAGAAGAGGTGTTGAAGAAAATGGAGGATAAAGCTAAATCTATGCAGACAGTGAAGGATTTCTTACAAGTACAGCCACCCAGATTTAGCAGGAACTGGCCTTCTAATAATTGGTCCTTTCTCATGTCAGACAGGCCACAAAGAGGCAGACAGATGCCCTAGAGGCAGACAACAGCCCCAGGGCTCATACAGGCCCAAACAATGGGGTGCTTCTACCTCCAAAAGCGGTGAGGACAAATCACAGCCATATAGAAAACAGTCCCAATGACATCCCTCTGCCAATGCCAAGCACTTATCTTTTGGCAGCACCCTTAGGGGGAAAGCTAGCACTTTTTTCACAAAATTGGCACACGATCACCCAGGACAAATGGGTCCTAAATATAGTCTCTCAGGGCTACAGGTTCCACTTTCACACCCTTCCAAAGGCAAAAGGTATGCCAGACCTGCCACATAATCAATGGGCAGAGGCACAAAAACAAGTTTCATCTCTCATGGACGTGAGGGCCATTCCGCCAGTGCCACAACAAGAGCAGGGACAAGGATTTTACTCAAGACTTGTCTTAGTACCAAGAAAGGACAAAGCATGGAGACCAATTCTGGACCTGTCTATTCTAAATACTTTTCTGGACGTTCCGAAATTCAAAATATTGACTCTACAACAGCTTCTGCCCATGCTGGGCAAGAAGGCTTGGCTTGTAACTTTGGACCTCAAAGAGGCATACCTGCATGTCCCAATCAGACAATCTTGCAGAAGATACCTCAGATTCATACCTGGCTCAATGCACTACCAATTCTCTGCACTGCCCTTTTGCTTATCTACTGCACCCAGGGTCTTTATAAAATGCCTGGCACCGGTAACTGCATTTTGCAGACAAAGAGGAGTTCAAATATATCCCTACTTGGACGACTGCCTTATTCAAGCAGAGACCAAAGACATTCTACTAAAGCATCTGGCGTTTGTAAAAAGATTACTAATTTGCCTAGGGTACACAGTAAACGAAAATAAATCAAAACTAGTACCCTCTCAAGAGATAATATTCCTGGGTGAAAGTTTAAATACAACTGCCCAGATGGCTTATCTCATGCCAGACAAAGGCAACTGACTTCTTACTTCAAAAGCATGGCAACAAAGACCCAATTATCTGCAAGAAAAATTCTGCAGGCTCTGGGCTACATGACCTCCTGCATTCTGCTAATTCCATATGCAAGACTGCATATGAGAAAACTACAATGGTATCTAAAAAGTGCTTGGACTCAACACTGCTACAGCTTGTAATCATTAATTTCACTCATTCCCTGCCTGCAACAAGAGTTTAGATGGTGGGCACAGGTCTGTCACCACAACAAAGGACAGCCATTCACTTTACCCACAGCCAGGCAAAGACTAACACCAGATGTGTCAGATTATGCCTGGGGGGCCCACATGGCAGGAAAATGTATTCAGGGCACATGGCCCCCAAGCCAAAGGCATCTTCACATCAATCAAAAAGAGATGCTAGCTGTACAAAATGCCCTGACAGCCTTCAAGGACCCACTTCATCCAGGACAGCTACTGATAGATGGACAACACCACAGTTATGTGGTACATAAACAAGCAGGGGGGCACACATTCCTACCCCCCTCTGCAGACCAGCCATAATTTTGTGGAACACAGCATTGACCTACCAAGTACACCTGCAAGCACAATTCCTGCCAGGAAAAACAAATGCTCTGGCAAACGAACTAAGCAGAAACCTCATGGATCCTCATGAGTAGAAACTAGATCCACAAATCTTCAGCATGATGACAAGGAAATGGGGATGCCCAGACATAGATCTTTTTGCCTCCCCTCACAACTGCCAACTTCAGAGATTCTGCACAAGGACTTATCACAAACAAGTGGATGCCTTGTCATTCAGCTGGAACAACCTTACAGTATATGCCTTTCCTCCACTGCCTCTCCTCCCCAAGGTACTCCTAAAGGTCAGACAAGAGAAGCCACAAATTATACTAATTGCCCCAGATTGGCCACGCCAACACTGGAACCCAATCCTAAGGAGCTTGTCCCAAGGCCCAGCCTGAACATTGCCTCAAATTCCTCTTTTACTGACCCCAACAAAACAATCAGATTCTGCACAGCCAACTCAGAACCCTAAATCTAACTGCATGGCGGATAGTGTAACCATTCAGAATACACCTCTCTCTAAAGCGGTTATGGATGTTATTTTGGAGGCCAGGAGGCCCAGCACCAGAAAATCTTATGCAGAAAAATGGAAGAGATTCTGTGCTTGGAACCAGGCACAAGGAATTGACACGTTTGTCCCAAATCTACCTCAGATTTTACAATATCTAACTGAGATGCTGGACAAAGGCCTATCCTTCTCATCAATTAAGATCCATGCCTCTGCCATTTCAGCTCATTACAATACAGACCCACCTTTTTTTTTTACATCCATTGCTTAGGCAGTTCCTCAGGGGGGCCAAAAATATAAGACCTCCAAGGAGAGCACCAATACCTGCATGAGACCTCAATTTTGTCTTGGAAAAACTCACACTGCCTCCTTTCGAGCCAGCCAATACAGCTGAGATAAAATTCTTATCATGGAAAACAGCTCTGCTCCTAGCAATAACTTCAGCAAGAAGAGTCTCAGAGTTACAGGCATTAATGGCTGTGGAACCTTTTATTATCTTCCATCCGGACAGGGTTTCTCTAAGGACAAACCCAAAATTTATGCCTAAGGTGGTGTCCAGTGTGACTCTTAACCAAACCATTAATTTGCCTATTTTTTTCCCAAACCCACAGAATAAAGGGGGGAGACTTTTGCATTATTTGGACATACACAGACAGCTACGCTTCTACTTGGACAAAACTAAAGCTTTCAGAAAAACTGAGCAACTTTTAGTGGCATATGCTGCAGGATCACAAGGAAAGGCTATCTCAAAGCAGACTATTTCAAAATGGATAGGACACTGCATTCGTTTCTGCTGTTCACAACATGGCAAGTCAGTGCCTAAGGGCATTAGACCACATTCTACCAGGGCAGCAGCCACCTCAGCAGCCTTCCTCAGAGGAGTACCAACCAAGGATATTGTGGAGGCTGCAACTTGGACTTCAGTGCACACTTTTACTAAGCAGTACCACCTACCTCTTTACTCTAAATCTAGAGCAGGCTTTTCCACTGCAGTTCTGCAGGGCCTTATAGCCACTCCTAATTCTATTTAGACCCAGCCGCCCAACCTTAGCTTTGGGATTCAACCCAAGTGTAATGACTGCAACAGTGAAACACGATGAACATAGTACAGTTGTGTACCTACCATAAATGTAGATGTTCCGAGTATATTCACTGTTGCAGTCCAGGTTACCCACCCACCATCCTCCTTTCTTTGCTGGGACTTATCTGTACTTCTCTATCTTATACAACCTATGTGGTGGATTTGCTTGTAGATGAAGGTACTGTTTATCTTAGTGCATGCTTTTATAAGCAATGCTTTTTAGCCTACCCTTTTGGGGGCACCTGACATCTGGGGCAAGAAAAACTGAAGAAAATGGCGTTGGCTGCATCTTTTATACCCCTGGCGCACTGACGTCAGGGAAGAGGCGACAGCAGCCGACACCTGACCAGGACTTTGGAATTCAGGCCGACTGCGGGTAGCCTGCCAGCAGGATAACCCAAGTGTATTGACTGCAACAGTGAATACACTCAAGCATCTGCATTTATGGTAGGTGCACAACTGTACTTTCTGCAACATTTGGGATTCCAAGTAAATGTGCAAAAGTCCTTCCTCATTCTGTCACACAGGATTGTGTTTCTAGGTTGCCTAGTCGAAACAGTGTCTTTAAAGGTTTTACTTTCTCAAGGTAAAGTGGATTTGTATCTAGAAGTCTTTCTGAACTTTTCCTGCCAGTCACAAGCTATGGCAAGAGCATTTCTCATGATATTAGGCCTTATGGGTTCTATGATTCTCATGATTCCCTTTTCCAGGCTGCATATGAGAAAGATTCACTGGTACCTTAAAAATATGTGGACCCAACACTCTCATACACTGGAGGTTCATATTTCAGTCTTGGGCCTCATCAAATCAGAATTGGGCTCAGACATCTTACAGTCCAGGTCTTCATTTTTCTGCACCCACCCCAGCACAGTCTCTACTGACTGATTCCTCAGATTTTGCTTGACGAGCAGTTTCATTGGAGATAAAAGTGTAAGGTCTGTGGAACTCTTCAGACAGACCAAAGGACATCCATATAAAAGAAATGTTGGCAGTGATTCATGCCATAATGTCTCTGCATTATCTCTGGGACCCATGTCCCTTACAGATGTGACAGACAACACTACTGTGGTGTGGTACATAAACAGGATAGTAGCAGGTCATACTCCCTGTGCTGTCTGGCAGTGATAACTTGGAAGTTAGCTCTACAGCACTCCTTTAACTCTTCAAGGTTCATACAGTCAGAGCAAAACATAGTGTCAGACAAACTAAGCAGATTATGGATAGACCCTCTCATAAGTGGAAAGTCAACAAAGAGGTCTTCCAGGAGTTGATCCAGATGTGGGGAACACCTTAAGTAGATCTGGTTGCCTCCTTTCAAAACATACAGCTAAACAGGTTCTGCTCCATGACTTCCTGCAAGCAGGAGTGGAAAACAGATGATCTTTAATTTTCCTAGTCAGGGATGCTTCTGTGTGCATTTCCACCCTTTCCAATGATTTCCAAGGTAAGTATGAAACTTGAAAAAGACTCTCCAAAACTCATTGTGGTGACTCCCTTCTGGCCAAGGCAAAATTATTTTATTTATGTATTTATTTTACATTTATTGACCGGGTTTGTCTGACTGAGCTAAGTAGTCCTTTCTCAGCGGAGGCCCGGGGAGAAAAGCTCCACATGTTTTACAGATGATCATTTACAAAAATAAGTAAACAATTAACAACTGGTTTACAGAAAATATTCAAAGCAACATATACATGAAAAACAAGGATTTACTACAGTAAACTAATCATTATGTCTGTCAGATTTAGAATCCTACATCATTCAGAAGAACTAAATAGTTTTGTCACCAGATGTAAATTCTTAATTTATGCAGATAAGAATGCATGTAATGTGCCTAGGATAGAGAAGTTAATGTGAGACAAGGGCTAGAAAGTTACTTAAGTTGAGAACAGATAGGGTTGATATTAAGGGGGATGGATACAGAGGCAGGTCCACTGGCTTAACAGGTATTCTTTAGAGGCTAGCTTGAATTGACTAAGTTGCTTATGTGACCTGATCTCAAGTGGGAGTTTGTTCCAGGCCTTGGAAGGATTATAGCTATAGGGAATACATCCTTTCTTAGTTTTAGGTTTGCGGATTTGTAGCAGATCTAGGATAGAGCTCTGGATGGATCTAGCAGGTAAATAGTGGGAGATGACAGATGATAGAGTAGGACAGAAAGAAGGCTGATAAGGGATAGAGTGGATGATCTGGAGTTGAGGGAGAAGAAGCTGGTGAGGTAGTTGTGTTCAGTTAAGGTGTCTGAGTGAGAGACATTGATGTGACTTGTAAGTTTGATGGGCTGAATCGGTTCTCCCTTTTTATGGAATTGGTCGGGGGCAGTTGCTACAAGCTTCATCAAAGACTTGATCTACTTATACAGGACAAAGAGGAGTTTGATAAACCCAGACATCAAACAGCTGCAACTGACTGCCTGGATGATTCAGTTTTGATACTTTTTAGGCACCTGTATCATAAGGACATGTATCGGGTACTGAAAGAGGCAAGAAACCTTGCCACTAGAAAATCATATACTGTACTGACAAGTGGACGAGATGTTTTAGTTGGTGCCTAGCCAAAGACCAGAGATCCATAAAAGATTTGCTACAGTTGGTGCTTATTGGTAATATCCTGTGCCTTTCTAAAGGTACATTTTGTGGCCATTTTTGCATGTCTGCCTATGGATCTCTTCTTTCTTCTCTTTTTATTGTGAAAGTTTTTAAAAGTTTTGCACCCAAGACCTCTTTGAAGATGATGTCTTCCTACTTGGGATCTCTACTTTGTGTTAGAAAAACTATGTTGCCCTTTGAACCTGCCTGTCAGACTAATTTAAGATTCATCACTTGGAAAACTGCTTTAATTACTCTTCTTACAGATGTCAGAGCAATAAGATCAATATCTGAGGAAGCTCTCATGGTGGAAGAACCATATCTGATTTTCCATAGAGACAGGGAAACTCTGTTCACAGCCCTCTTTTATGCTAATGGTTGTTTCAGAGTTCATATTGAATCAGACCATCAGTCTAACTGTTTTCTGTCCAGAATCAAAATACAGGGGAGGAAAGATTCTACAAACTCTTAATGTGGATAGGCATAGAAAATCTGTTCCAGGCAGTGTTGACACATTCTACTAGAGCCTTAGCTTCCATTATAGCATACTGGAAAGTGGCAGACTCGAAGTATTCTAGAGGCAACAGCTTAGTCCTCCATCCATACTTTTACAAAGCACTACAAGTAGGATTCCTTTTCCAGGTCCAGAGCAGGCTTTGCTAGGACCATTCTCCAGCAACTGTCTTTCCTCCTCCCAGGTTGGATGAGCTGTGGTAGTCTACCCTTAGGCTACTGCAACAGTGAGAATGATAAACATTGTTCAGTTGTGTACGTTGCATTTACCTGTAACAGTAGATGTTCAAATTATTCACTGTTACAGTAGATGGACCCCCCCCTTCTTGTATATAGTTTATTATGGTTTTAATGTTTTAATGTTCATTTTGTTGTTGATATCTTGGTTAGCTCAGGATGAGCTCTCCATTTTGTGTTGAGGGGCAAGAACATTCTGAAGATTTTTAGTTACTCCGACTGCATATGTAGCTTTCTTCAAAAAAGGTTTAGCATATAGACAGCCAGAGTGACATTGCGAGAGGGATGACAGCTCTTGGAAGCTGGCCAGTTGCTGTTTCCTTGGCAGGATGCAACCTACAGGCTACTGCAGCAGTGAAGAATTCAAACATCTGCTGTCATAGGTAAGAGCAGCTTGCACAACTGTACATTCTTGTTCACTGGAAGAAGCGGTCTTCTAACTGTTCATAGTCCCGCAAAGTGATAAGATTCATGAAATCTCACCTTCTGATTCAGGTTATTAACATTCATAAGACGCTTCCTAAGTAAAACCATGATATTAATGCCCCAGAGCTCTCACCTGGCACTACAGCAAATGGTCTGATTATTATAGTCTAACTAAACAGCTCCTGCAGATTCTTGTCTCAGGGCTGTGGATCTTGCAACAGCAGCAGTTTCATGGTACCTTATGCCATGTTCATATGAGATTTCTCCATTGGACCCTTTAGTCTCAGCATTCTTACCCTCATTTTCACCCTATCTGAATAGCCACTGTTTGTTGGTTTCATCTAGCCTTGTCTTTGGAATGTACAAATCTTCTCATAAGTAGCCTTTTCTCTACTCTCCTGTAATGTCAGTCATAATGGATGCCTTAGTCATCGATTGTGTTAAGGTTGACATTTCAGTTGACAGACTGCTCAGGGGACCTGAACACCCTCATAGTCCTACTTACGAATCATTGTCTTAGAAATGAAGACAGTGTTCCCTGTTCCTTCTGGTCTTTCAGGGGTCCCTTCCATTCATTCATACAATATATATGTAATTTGGTACATCACCAAACAAGGCAGTGTTCTTTTTCTTACAGTTTCTGTGCAGAGGCCATGAATGTATGGTGGTAGATCAAAGCCCATCTCTTCACTGTGGCAGTGCACCTGCTGGGATATGCCAGCTGATTAGTAGACAAAGTCAGTGACTTCTAATGCCTATTAAAGGATCACTCATTCCATCATTGACTAAGAATGTATTTTGTTTCTCTTTCCCTGTCCAGTCAACACAGGATCCTCCAGCTTTTTTTCTGTTATTCTGCCTGTGGAAGGTCAAGTACAAGAAGTGTCAACCAGTGTCAAGATTGGCCATCTTAATGCTCTTCCTCCCATTTCCTCTGATGAAAAGGTTCATCCAGAAGTTCAGGCTACTCATAGTAATTATTAAAGTATCCTTCTGGCCCAGAGTTGGTTCCCTTTTTGGTTATTCTTGTTTTACTGACTTCTGTGACTGTGATCATCCAGGAGGCTGCTGTCTTATCTTTCCAGAAAGTCACAGATAGTGGATCTTACCACTCTGCTTAGCTTATCTAGTTATAATAATTTCAAAGGGGACAGTTTTTTTTAGAGGGAGTAGTTTTCCTTTATTACTTCCTGTCAATAGCTATCTAGCCAAAGACATATCATGAGAAAAGGTCTTAATTTTCTCTCTGGGCAACCAACAGATGTATGTTCATGCTCCTTTTCAGTATTCAGCTGTTTATCTGAACATCTTTTGATACTGGTCTTAGTTATTCCTCTATCTGGCATCATTTGGCAGACATGTCAAACTTCCAATCAGCTCTAGACACTGCTTTTCTAGTCGTCTTGAAAGTTCATAGGTTCATAGATTAGTACTAGGCTAACTGCCCTTATGGGCCATTTTAAGCATAGCCAGTTACCCCATGTGAGAATCACACCTTGCACCTTATGTCTGTAAGTTAAATACCTTAATCATTATGCCAACCTCCCACTCTCTGAAAGGTTTTCTTATACAGGACTTTCCAGTTAAGTCCACCTTTTGGGGATTCTGCTGATCTTCTAGACATTTGTTTTTGTTCATGAAGTAGGTTGTTCAATTCTGCTGAGGTTACAGGTTAAAAAAAAAATTTCTTACCAGGAAGACCTCTTTGTGTTGGAGATTATTTCGGCTACAAGAATGTCTGATTTAAAGCCTCATTCTGTTAGATTACCCTTGTCTAATTTTCCAAAAGGAAATGATGACACTTAACAGGTTCATAGGTGGCTACTAGGCATTCAGATCAGAAAACAATTAGTGAGCCTATCCCAAATTTCCACTTGCTCCAAAGCATTGCCTCGTGAAGTGACTTCATCAAGTTTACACAATAAGCAAATTAAGGCTGAGGGAATCAAACCTTGTACCACAGGAAATGTATTGTTAACAGCTCTATTATAACCTTAATCCTCTGTGCCAGCTACCTAAAGAACGTGCCCTTTTTTGCTTAGTTGCAACAGAATCTAACTGAAATTATTCTATCAGTCTGCCTTTGATTTTCTCGACTGTGTAATTATGCTGAATATCTTCTCCACTGCTGTGTTTAAATTCAAATTCAGATTTGACTAAGTGCTTTTCAGAAAAGAATGAAGCTAACCAGTTTAGCACAGTAGATGATGTCCCACAGTAGGAATGTAATCTTTCAGTCTGGATACTGTGATCCACAGTGTCAGTGAGATCAAGCAGGACCAGTTCAGAGATAAATCATTCATCTCTAGCCATACTGATATAGTTTATTATGTCTTTAAAGATGGTCTCAACATTGCAGTAAGCAAAGAAACTGGGCTGTTATGGGCGTGTCGGCCTGCTGACTGTCAAATGTGATTCAAGCTGCACATGAATAATGGATAATCATATCAATAACCATACTGAAAAAAGGAAGTTTAGAGGTGAGGCAGAAATTATAAAGAGTATTAGGTCTTAACATGTTTTGGCAACAAAGATTACTGAGGCTGTGCTTTACAAGTTGAAAAAAAAAAAAACTTTGATCAAGGAGGCCTACAACATTCTTGCAGAAAGAAACAAGTTGGATGGGCAGGGATTCAGTCCACAAGGAGTTAAGATGCATATTTGAAATTGCATTTCAGATTGTATCATAATCAGAAAATGAAAACACTGTCCAAATGAAAATAGAACTGTTCAGTAATTCAAAGAATGTGCAACTCGTTGTATCCTGAGGAGGAAGTATGGCTCGAATAGCAGTGCAAGAGCTTCTGAGTTTGTAAATATGTATATGGCTAGGCATTTTATGGTCCATGTGATAACATGGCTAGTTTGTTCCTATGTTCCTCTTCAACTGTGAATATGATTAAGCTTATTCCTGTAAGCGCTAATTTCTTCAGTTTTTGACAACTAAATTATGTAGCATATATAACCAAGTGTAGTTATTAATGATGATACATGACCTTTAAAGTAAAATCATTACAAGGGGAAAAGATTCATGTAGTTTTAAAACTCCACTTAAATACATCATACACTGCTATACTCCACTTCACTTGTGTCTTCATTCTCCCGCATAGATTCAGTCTCTCCTCCATTCACTCAGTTATCCTGTTAAGGGTACTTTTGCTGACATGTTCTGTAACACCTTACTACCTTAAGCTTTCGAGAGTTTTATAAAGTTCTTCTGAACCTCCTCACAAAGTCACTTGGTGGGTGTTAGTATAGTCAGCTTTAAAATATACTTTTAAGTTGTTACAAATAATGGACATAGTATTATTTGTACATGCTCTATATGTAACTAGTTGAAATGTTTGTGCAAATAGCATAAGGTATAATCTACAGTAGGCCTTTTTAAGTCCACCTACAGGTGAAGTCTTTTTTTTTGAGTAGCCCTCTACAACCCTCATGTGGCAAGCTCATCCTCAACTAGCAAAAGCTCCTCCATTCCTGCCTTGTTTGTCACCCTTTCTCCCTTTGTCCCACATGGTCTTAAATGCATCTGTTGATTCTCAGTGTATTACCCATTTCTGTAGCCCTTTCCAGAGGACTAGGAAAACTCTATTGGATTTTTTTTTTGGTTACCAGACGTCCCTGTGTCCATAATGGTTAAGACAACACATAACTTTGTGACCAAGGGTAGAGGAGAGACATAATAGATTCGGATACATTATGTAGTCAGCAGATGCTGTAGAGATCATGGTGAACCTGGCCCAGTTTGCTAATTAGTCAACCCCTAGTGAGTTAGGCATGCTCTTCCTAGCATACTGTCTAGTACATCTTGCTTGCATTATATGCAATTGCTTCAAGTGAACCAGTCCTAAGATGCATGCCATTTTTACTCTGCTTGCTGATATTATTAATATGCTGTGCCAAATTAGTTTTCACACTTATAACAAGTAGTTCAGATCCACTGTATCTCTGAATCATCATACATATGATTAGTCACTCGTGCAAGCATTACCTTCTGCTTTACGTGAACTGCATACTGTGCACAGACAATCTGTGCAACCTTAGTCTTTAAAATGCCAATACCCTGTTCTTTATTTCTGGATCCTGCCTACTGTTATCAGTGCATGGTAGTTGCATGTAAGTTGTTCCTGCACTTGTACAAATGGCCAGTGCCAGCTAGTGCATTTTGGGTTGTGGATGATCATTTATTTTAGGAATGGTGTGGTGCCACAGAGTCACGTGACCCATGATTGTGTTCTTAGGTTATCTGTTAGACCTTAGTTCAAAGAGCTTTTCTTCCATAGGAAAAATAGATTTACACATGGATCTATTTCTAGGATTTTCCACTCAGTTATTGATCATTGCGAGGAATATCTAAGAGTTTTAGGTCTTGTGGCATCTTTGATTCTCAAGATGCCCTGTTAAGACTCCATACAATGAAGTATCTGAATTCTCTTTGTTCCCAGCCCTAATGCCCATTATCTTTTCAAATCCCATTTCTGGGACTTGTCAGAAGAGAAATCATTTGGTGGACAGAGTAAATATCCCTAAATCCAATAAGTCACGATTGCTGGATTGAAGAGGAGCTCCACGCAGGACACCAGTTAAGTAGTAAAAAGCAGCTTAATTTAACATTTTTAACGCCAAACATAAACAAAGCATTTTCGTCCGAGTATCCCCCAGACTTCATCAGAATCAACACATAAAAATCACATTAGCCTAATTTATACTATTCCCTTAATTGATGAATTAACTAATTAAAAAGTTTTTTTTTTTCATTTTAAAGGTATATTATTCATAGAATACATGTGTGTATCCCTAAATCCAGGTCTCCCCTTCTCCACTCCTGCTGTAAAGCAGATGCCTTGGACTTTGCTTGGGAGCAATTTCAGGAGGGATTAAAGTGCAAGGTGTTTGGCTCACCCAAGGACAGATGCAAGCACATACATATAAAGGAGATGCTTGCTCTGATCAAGGCACTCAACTGCCTGAATCGTCTTTGGTCCTCTGAAGCTCTTCAAGTTGTTAGACTGTACTGCATTCATGTAGTACATTAACAAGCAAGGGAGAACTAGGTCTTAGCCATTTTGCAGACTAGCTAAGTTAGCTTAGGATATAGCTTCACAGCACAGCTTCATTCTTCAGGCATTCCACATACCATTAGAGCAATATTGTATGGCAGAAAATCTGAGCCGGCAAAAGGCAGACCTTCATGAATGGAAACTAGATTGGGAGGATTTCCAATATTTGATCCATCGTTGGGGAGTTCCTCAAGTAGTCCTCATTGCCTCCTGTCTCAACAATCAGCTGGCAAAACTGTGCTCAATGATTCTATGCAAGAAGGCCTTGCAAACAGATGCCTTTTCTTTTACTTGAACAGGAATGTTCCTGTATACTTTTCCATCCTTTCCACTAATATCCTGGGTACTTCATAATATTCAAACGGAATCATGCAAGAGCATTGTGGTGACTCCCTTCTGGCCAAGGCAACCCAGGCTCTCTCTTTTCAAAATGGTCAGGGGCAGTTACCACAAGCTTCTTTGCAGAATGGCTCTACTCACACAAAAATAGGAGTGTTTGATACACCCCAACCCCAATCATCTTCAACTGACTGCCTGGATAATAGCTTAATTCCCTTTAAGCACTTGTTTGAGGACATGAGGCAGCAAATAATGGAGGCAAGAAAGCCTGCTAATAGATCATATATTAGCAAATGGAAAAGGTTTTCTAGTTGGTGGCAACACCATAAACTGCATCCATTTAGGGCTAGTATTTCTCCAGTGTTACAGTATTTGTACAAGTTACTTCCTTTGGTGTTTCTTACTCATCCATCAAGGTTCATTTATTGGCCATTTCAGCATGTCTGCCCAAGGATCCTTCTCTTTCACTGTTTTCTCATTGCAAATGTTTTTGGAAAGGTTTTGTGCAAGAGACCTCCAAGAAAACTGGTGGCTTCTCCTTAGGATCTTAATTTTGTGTTAGAGAAGCTAACACTTGCTGCGTTTGAACTAGATCATCTGGCTGACATGAGGTTCTTAACATGGAAAACTGTTCTACTGATTGCCATGAGCTATACAAGAAGAGTATCTGAGTCAGACCTCTCAACCAATTGGGGACAAATTTCAACAGAATCAGGGACAAGTCAAGAAAAAATCAGGGACAATCAGGGACACTTTTAAAATATTAGTGCTATTAACTTGAAACATTGACAGAATCAGAGCATATGAATTAATATACATTTTCTGAAGTAAAAGAAGTTTATAACTCTTAATTATTGTCATTATTCATTAAGTTTAATTCACCACCTTTCCTCAAAAAGTCACTAGTTTTAGGAGGGATTAAGAGGGACAGTGTTAAAATCTGAGTCAAAATCAGGGACATTACTGAAAATCAGGGACAGTTGAGAGGTATGATCTGAGTTGCAAGCTCTTATGGTGAGTCAGCCCTATCTCATTTTCCACAGAGTCAGGGGTTTCTTTGAACTAATCCTCCTTTTATGCCTAAAGTGATATCTGGTTTACTTTAGGCTAAGCAGTCCATCTCCCTGTCTTTCTTCCTGAACCTAAAATGAGGGCAAAAGGATATTCCATACCTTTGATGTCAACAGACAACTCGGGTACTGTCTTGACAGAGCAAAATCTTTCATACCTGCAGATCAGCTGTTCATTTCTTGTGAATGTAAAAAGGAACAGTGTGTATCAAAGCAAACTATTTTCATATGGTTGTTTTAGTCTATTACTTTTTGTTATATTTATCATAACAAAACTATTCCAGTCTATGCCAAGGCCTAGTCTAACAAGGCCTTGGCTTCAACTTTGACTTTTTGGCAAGGGTTGGATTCTGGAAGTATTCTAGAAGCAGCAACTTGGTCCTCTGTGCATACTTCTGCAAAGCATTACATGCTTGATTCCTTCTCCAGGTCTAGATTAGGCTTTGCTACGACTGTTCACCATGGCTTCTGGACCCACCCCTTCTACCTCCCAAATTTACTAAGCTAGGGTAGTCTACCGATATTACTAAGGCTACTGCAGCAGTGATCAATATGATTGTCCCAGAGAAGGAGAAAGAAAGCTAGAGACTTCTCAGGCATTTTTCCTGTCTCAATAAATGTCTCAGTAGAAAAGGAAATTGAAGATTGATAAATGCTTACAGTTCATTTTCCCTTTTTTGTTGCAAGGAGCTTGACTTGCAGCTCTGAAACAGAAAAGTGCTTCTTTATAGATCCACATGTTACTCTTCACAGGGAATTTTGCAGATTTGAATTCAGGAATCAGCATCTTCATTCAAAGTTGCTTTCTTCCTTTCAGTCTTGTAACTGCTTCTAGGTTTTTAACCTGGCCTGTAGCCCCAGCTGATGTGTCCTTCAGATTAAATGGAATGCATACATTTGCAAAGCTGCCATATGATGATGATGACTGCATCAGGAATAAGATAGAGGGAGCTGTAGATATCCACTTGATGATGATTTTGAAGACACCTGGTCCCAGGCACAGCTAAAACATACATCATCCTGAATGTTTTCTGATTTTCAAACCTTCAGGACTTGATTAGATTCAGGTATTCTGCAGGTAAGCACTGACAATTCCACAGTGTTGTAGTACACAAGAAAGCTAGGGGACACTTGATCATACTAATTGTGCACACTAGGTGCGAGCCTGTAGGAGATGGCTCCACTTGTGGAAGCTATCCTTATTAGCAGTGCATCTCCTTGGTACTCAGAACATGTTGGCAGATGTACATAGGTGTACATTTCATCTTCACTACAAGTGGCAGCTTCAC